>NC_081408.1:33256648-33416648 GCF_030272615.1 Cryptomeria japonica | reverse complement strand
TATCATTATATATATATATATATATATATGGTGACAGGGGGACATACAATTAGTGCCTCTAAGGTCTTAGGTCTGTGCATCCGAACCTAGGCACTAATATGATCACAAATACCTCTAACAAAGTTCGAATCAACATTGACTCATCATCTACATATCTAGCATATTGTCTATGCTCAATGAATCTGCACTCATATTGCTCCACAATCATCCTTTGCTATCTCAAATCATGGAAATCATCGGCCTTCCTCTGCCTCTGATGATCTGAAAGAAATCTAGCAGGAAACCGTTCCAAGAAGAATTCCCAAGGTATCATCGCTATGTCCAAATGCAACTTGTGTTCCTCCATGTGCCACCATTTTGTCGTAAAATAAGGAAGATGAAAAATCACACATCTCGCCTTGGTGTTACTGCTACACTGATGCATATAAAAACACCTACCTAAGTCCAATAACCATGTCTTTGCCTCCATGCCACTACCTAAGCCATCAAAGGTAGGAGGATGAGTCCTATTCAGATCTCTAATGTGACTAGCTGCAAGCACCTCCTAATCCACCTCCATCCTCCTCCTAGGAGAACACGAACGCTCTCTCTCTCGATGCTCTGAATGACGAGATACCTCCTACTGGTTCTCCTCCTATCTTGGTCCTAGGCGACCAAGAAGCTCCTAAAGCACATTTACCAACTATGGAATCAAATCATCTCTAGGCTGCTCCTGCTCCTGTTCCTTATGGTGTGACTCTTCAGAAACCTCAGAGCGAGGGTTCCTACGAGTACCCATGCGACCAACACGATGACGATCTCTACCCCTAACAAGCATCTTATCTAAGCAAATGCAAAGGAAACTATAAGATAAACATCTAAGGGAACTATAACAAGGATAAAACTATTGGGCTACCCCATGCCAAATGCTAAAATGCACAACGGGGTCAATCAAAACCAAAGTACCTAGTGTTGAACATGGGCTCTGATACCAAGTTGTAATGCCCACCAAAATACCCTAAACAAACTAAACAATAATATACAAATGGAGATAATTTTTTTTTGTTATTTGAAATCTAATAACAGCTAATGCAACATATAACCTCTCCATCTATTTATATACATTAAACAATTAACCAATATGAACATACAACATTGCACATTTTATCAAATAACACAAGCAAAAAATAACACAACATCAATAATCTTTCTCTAGGGTACTTTAACATCATTACTTAATTCATTTCCACAATAACATACATGATAGGTATATTTCACCTTCATTAATGCATCTTATTCTAATTCTTTAACCATGAGATATGCAACCTACAAAATTACTTATTCCTCATGATATGCATAATTTCCTTTCTACCAATTTATCTATGTGAATCATTCCTATTTAATAGATCCAATTAACATCTTCCAACATATTCACTTATTAATCTATGAATCTTCCTCTTTCAAGATTATTGAACATTCTAAGTAGCCTCTAAACATTCCATGAAATAATACAACTGATTCATAATGCAAATACATTCCATTCCAATTATAATCCACTTATTTCCATAATTCATAAGATCACATCTCTATAATAGTATAAATACAAATATGCCTTAATTCCAATTTCCAACTACAATTCATCTTACAAATATAAGTACATTAAATACACTATGACCATACCTCTTTCTACTACAAGATTCCATCTACTATATACAAAATTATTACATTATGTACATTCCATCTTATCCATTACATAAATATGCTACAAGGTACATGCATAGTACATCATGAAGAAGAATCCACATCCACGCAAGAAGAATCCAATAGAACATCCCAATGGCTAAAAACACCAACCTCCCAACCATGTGGAATGAAAGGAACCACCCCCTATGCTAGGAGATGACACAAGGTCCCAACACATACTCTAAACCTAAGCTGGTACCTATAACCAAGGAGACTAACCACACAAGGACTCTCAAGCAAGAACTCACACATAACCCAAGAATGAACTCTCAGAGGTGTAAAACTCATCAAGACATAAATGCATCCATTAAGCATGATCATAAATCGTAAAGGGGAAACACATATAGAAGTGGAGTGTCATCACATGCCATCCAAATAACATAATAACATAATAACACAAGTACTAGCCTGGTAGATATGTGGATCCATCTCAACCTATGAGAGACTAAGGGAGATTAGATTACCGTCTTCATGACCTTCTCATGCTTATCCTAAAACACCCTCCCTAGGACTAAGTCATGAGGCACAAATCAATTTATCATCTTATTAATTAATCTAACTACCCAACGCATCAATTATTATATTTTCACTTATTTCCAAATCACGAAAAAACTCCAATGTGTCCTGGTGGTCTAGACTTCATGCATCCTTACAACGAAACTCATGCAAGCCTATCTCTCGTAACCGCGGTCATCACAAGGAAGCCCACTGCTCGTAAAATGACCCAACAATAAATCACAAGAGGCTCTACCAACATAATTACATGAAAATAATACTCAATGCAACCAACAACTTCCACACATACTCTTACAACATAAGAAAGGCTACAACAACATCAATATAGCAAAATGAGCCTCTTGGCTAGCAATAAACAAAGGCATATCAAGCCAACAAGTGCTGCCATCAAATAAAAGATAGCATCACAACAAGGCCTACTCACTTCTTGGTCCAAAACAACATAGTAATCATCTCAATCATCCATGGCCTATTCACATGGAAGAGAGTCTAAAATATTCACAATGCATAGAGAGACAAATATATTAAAAACCATCTAAATTCGTTAAAACTGATCAAAGCCAAAATTGGGAAATATTAACAGACCTCAAATAAAGCCTCTGGTAGAAAAATCAATTCGGTAAAATACCTCAAAAATGACCAAAACTGAGAAAATACAAAACACAGACAAGTTAGCACTCCTGCCTTGCAGGACAACGTTTTTGCCAAAAAGAACAGTGCTTATGCGTTCCAGAATCGCGCATATGCATCCTAAAACATCGCATATGTTTCCAAATTCATGCTTATGCTTTCTGTGACAACACTTATGCTACATAGACCAACATAAATGCAATACAGAACAACGCTTTTTCACAATAAGACAATACTTTTGCAGAAACAACGCTTTTGCACAAGACTTACGAAAAACTTAGAAAACTTTCGGGTAAAATAATAAAATCCAGACTTTACAAAAGGGCTCAAAAAAAAATGAAAAGAGATGCCCAGAAACAAGGAATACATATGTATAAATGAAATAAATCAACTCAGACTAAAAACCAAGATTAAATCAAATGTCTTCACAAGAGTTTTCATAGAACCAGGAACGAAATACACAGGAAATACCAAATACATATTTTCCAGCAACTATGCAAAACCCAAATAATATGAAGTTTTCTCCCCAAATATTAACCTTCAACAATATTAAAATCTATAGAATAAATAATACTTCAACACAGACCCAAAACATTGCAAACACAATGCATACACAAAGAAGCCATTGAAAACAAAATGCAAAGTGAAGAACTCCAACCTACAACTTTGAAGTAATGGATTGAAGCTAAAGAAGAGCTCCCACAATCCAAACCAAATCCAAACCAAATCCAATCCAAGCTTCAGCCAAAACCAAGAGAGAAGAAATCCAAAACCAAGAAGAAAACTTGCCGGAGAAATTTCTAGAGAAGAGCCAACCAACCTGGAAAACCTCACGGGAATGAAAATAAAAAGCAACAATAATCCAAAACCCTAGCCTCAATCTCGGCCAATCAAAATATTCTATTTTGGAGTATATTTTACCAAACCACCATATCATATAATTTATTCACCCATTTTGAATTTAACCAATGAGAGTGAAGGGTAGGTAAAGTAAATAAAATATTCTTATCCAACTAAGTGGGATTGTTTCATTTCTTTATTTAATTTAATGTGTTCATACACCCCACTTAGGAATAAAAGTCAAACTATTAAATAAACATAAGTTGTAAATAAATAATCCAAATGGGGATTAAAATCAAATAAACCAAAAGCTAATAAAATAAATTAAAGAACCAAATAAATGTAAGATATCAAATTGGATATGTGATAATATAACTATATATTTATTTTCTTTTATTAATATAAGGCGCTATCCCCACAGCTAATAGCACTTACCAAAAAATAAAAATGTAAGATATCAAATAAATATCAAACCATAGAAGGTCAAATAAATAATTAAATAATCAAATACTATTAAAGATTAAATCACAAATATTAAACAACAATAAGGCTTATCAAATATTAAATAATCATAAAATCAATAAACATTAATTATCAAATAAATATAAATATCAAATAATTAAATATTTAAAACTTATAAATTAAATACATTAAAATGAACTTTACCAAATATTAAATTACACATCAAGAGCCATATAATTACTCTAACATAAACAAGTAAATCAACCGACATAAACCGCTCACAATACCAAGGAACCAAGCTTACTAACTAACATGGCGAATTATGCCAAGACGTTGACTACTCACGGTGAACAACTTGGACCTTGAGTATGTGAGGGGAACTCGTGCCATCTCTGAACCACATAAGCCATTGGAACTAAAGACACGCTTAGACTTGTGAAGTCAGGTGGAGTCGATGTCTGGTACCTACAAAATCCTGCAGCGACAAAACAACAATACCACATATACATATACATATATAGAACAAGCAAGTGATAGAGAATCGCGGCAACACATTCCAATTGCAATGAGTGATGTGGAATTGTGTCTATCATGAAGATAGTCAAACAATAGTCAAACACATCTCATAAACATCTCATCATATGTAATCATGAAGTAGGGTTAGCATAATCTTAATCATCATCAAAACCATGATAAATCTAATCCTTCAATAATCCATCACATAGTGAGGATATAAAATCCATCGAGTACATATAATATGAAATCACATGATCAATCATGATAGTACCAACATCCATATAGATAATCAAAATAGCATATGTCCAATAGTGTCTAACATAAATCATGTCACTGAAGCACATGAGTAATCATCATCCAAATCATCAAAATATAGTCTAGATAAGTCTATCAAGCATAATATAAAAGTCAACTCTAGTCAAAATAAGTCAAATCAAGGGTGGACACTACATCCTCCCCCGCTTTGCCTAGGCTTACTCCTAGAAGTCTGAGAACAAATAGGGATATATCTCTCTCATCTGCACTGCATCCTCCCATGTAGTTGAAGAATCATCAATCAGATCCCACTGGACCCTTACCTACTTTATGCTCCAACCTCTGAGGGACATCTCTTTGTGCTGAAGAATGCACATGGGCTCCATAGAAAGCTGCCTGTCCTCGACCTGTAAAGCATTCCAATCCAACACATGCAAAATATCAAGATGGTATAACCTCAAAACTAAAACATGAAAGACATCATGGATGCAGGACAAGCTAGCTGGCAAGGCAAGGCGATAAGCCACAAGAACAATCCACTCCAAATTCTCAGAAGGTCCATCAAATAGAGGCGCCAACTTAGAGCCTTTTCTATAACGGATCAGACTCTTTCACGTGTGAACTCTCAAAAATACCCTATCACCAATAGAGAATTGCCCATCCACTTGATGAGCATCCTTATATTTATTCTGTCTATCCTGAGCGGCTAACAAATGCTCTCTAATGTGAGCCACCTACTCCTCCATTTCCTACAACGTCTCTGATCCAATACACACTCTATCCTCTAAAAGGTCGCAATTCAAGGGTATGCGACATAGTCTACCATATAACACCTGATAAGGAGACATACCAATAGAGCTATGGTAACCATTATTGTACACAAACTCAACCAAATAGAGATAATCCTCCCAATGAGACTATTGATCCATCACGTACATCCTCAACATATCCTCCAAAACCTGATTCACTCACTCTCTCTATCCATCTGTCTCGGGGTGATAAGTTGAACTAAATTTCAATTGCATACCCAAATCATGCTGAAGAGTTGTCCAAAATGTTGATGTGAACACTGGATCATGATCTGATATGATCCGCCGAGGAATACCATGCAACCTCACAACTCCCTCCAAGAAAACCCGAGCTACTGTCGTTGTTGTATACGAGGACCTGATTGGAGAAAAGTGCGCTACTTTGGTCAATCTGTCTACAGTGACCATAATAGCATCATGACGACGTGAAGACATGGACAATCCAACTATATAATCCGTAGATATAATATCCCATTTCCATCTTGGAACCAAATGTGATTGTAATAATCCTGCGGGATGCGGATGCTCTACCTTCACTCACTGACACTCTAGGCAAGATGCCACAAAATCTGCAATATCTCTCCTCAAGCCAAACCAATGATATTTGTCTCAAATCCGCGTGCATCTTCTTGACACCTGGATGTGCCGAGTAAGGTGCACGATGTGCGGCCGACACGATCAAATCTTGAAGACCATCTGATGGTGGAACATAAATACATCCCAAATGTCTAAGAAGTCCATCTGATTCCACTAAGTAATCTGCATATCTTCCCTCAAGAGCTCTACCTGCGGCAACCTCTGCAATAATCTCTTGATACCATACATCTGAAGGAAGGGCACTAAAAATACGGCTCCTCAAATCCACACTAAGAGTCATTGCTAAAATCTCATGCCTCCTGCGACTCAATGCATCTACTACCACAGTCTCCTTGCCCTGAATATATCCCACCTCAAAGTCGTACTCACATAAGGACTCCATCCAACGCCTTTGCCTAGCATTCAAAATCGGCTACGTGAAGATGTACTACAAACTACGATGATCACTATGCAACTCAAATCTATGTCCAAGAACGAAATGCCTCCATCTAACCAAAGCATGAACCATTGCCCCTAACTCAAGATCACGGGTGGGATAATTCTACTCATGTTTCTTGAGTTTACGTGACTCATATGCAATAACATGACCATCCTGCATCAACACTACTCCTAGATCCTCCAAAGAAGCATCTGTGCACACCACAAAATTCCCCAAAGGATTTGGTACTGCTAAAACAAGTGCACTAGTCAAACGCTCCTTAAGGATTTGAAATGCTATCCCACATTGCTTTGTCCAAACAAACTTCTTCCCTTTTCTCTACAAAGAAGTGATAGGATGAGCTATCTTGGAGAAATCCTGAACATATCTATGATAATATCTTGCTAAACCCATGAAACTACACACCTCTCCCACATTAGTGGGTGTTGGCCAATCGACAATCACCTAAATCTTCGAGGGATCAACTGTGGTACCCTCTCCAGAAATCACATGACCAAGATACCTTACCTCTGTCTGGAAGAACTCGCACTTTGCCAAATTGGCATATAGCTGATTCTCCCTAAGATACTATAAAACCTACCTCACGTAATCCTCATGATCCTCAACCGATCTCAAATAAATCAAAATATCATCCTGAAATACTAATACACATCTATCCAAATACAAACTGAATACACCATTCGTCAATCTTATGAAAATCGAAGGTGCATTTGTGAGACCCAAAGGTACCACTGTGAACTCATAATAACCATATCTAGTGCGAAAAGTTGTGCAATGAATGTCTGTGATGCAAAGGATGGAGGATTTAGTTGCAATCTTGTAAACTAGAATGGAATATGGACCCAAACCCCAACACTCCTATGGTGTTTCAAATGCTCAAAGTACCTCAATAGGCTCAAAACTTGTCTCCACCTCCACACACATCAAATAACTTCAAAAAAAATGTCCCTAAGGTTTTCAAACCTTTAACTCTTCAGCTGATATCAAAATCCAGTTTTAGCCCTTCACTAGGCCTATTTGTCTAGTAGCCCTGCCTGGACTGTTTTATGCCCTTTTCATGAAATTTTCCCAAAACACCAACAAATGTTTTGACTGTTTTAGATACCCATTATCAACCCCTATCAACACCCAAAGTTGTACCTATTCTTGTTTTGGAACAAAGCCTTCAAAAATCTGCTGTCCTCATTCATCGTGAGGGCTAATTAGGCCTGTTTTGTTAAGGAACTACCCTTCAAACTCATCCTTAGGTCTAACCCTTCTGTACATTCTCTAATTATGATTCCAAACAAGGATTTTCAAGGTATTAAGGTTCAGTTACATTCCTAAATACCCAAACTCGAAAACCCTCCTTAAATCACCCACAAACCAAGGGCTTGCTCAAAATAACTTCAAAACTCACTTCTAGAATCAAACAAAGGTTGATTCACCCAAAATTTAACATTTATTTACTAATTCCATCATAATAGTATGACCTCCTTAAGGCCAATCCTCTGCTACTACACCTCTGGCATCAAAACCATGTGTTTTCAGTCATCTATCTCAGTGTACACCTGCAAACTCAAACTTCCTGTCATCAAACTGTTAGGAACATATATTGTAAATGTTAGAGATTGAATCCATCCTATGATAATCAGAATAGGAATTCAAAGGATGGATCCAAACATCCTTAAAAACTCTTAAAACCAATGAAAACCCTCACTGTCTTTTCTGAGACAGACAACAACAAAATGAAAACAATATAATTTCAGAACTTCAAAACATCTCAATCATGCATTGATCAATCAACTGAACCCTCAGAGCATGGTAGACATGATATTGTTACTTCTAAAGCAAAAATAAGACAAACCATACACAAAAAATGCAGGAAATTAAAAGTTTCTTATTGCTGTCCCAGATTTGCAAACTATCCAACAGACTTTTCCCAGACTTCCCATAGACTTCTTCCAAACTTCTTCACATACACTAATGCTTGCACAGAATTTATAGGCATCTAAACAACCACCATAACCGATCCAAATCAGTTAGAAGGCACTAACAACGCCTAAAAGCATGATTTTCACATTCCCACCATTTTACATACTAATCGTTGGAATTCAAATTTTAAATTTCAACTTTATTCCTAATGCACCTTTCCAACTAAAACCTATCCTACTCAATGTATTTTAGCATATTAAACCCCTATCCAACCTATTTAGACCTCTAGGCATCATTAACTCATTTATATGACATTTTAGTCCTAAGGCCTTTACCAAAACCAATAGGACATTTATACATTTTATTACATTCATGATTACATATGGCCATAATAGGCTTCAAGACACTCCAATTGATTGATTTTGATGTCAATACATCCTCCTTAGTCTCTAGTATCTTCAAGTGTTTATTTGTCCTCCTAGGTGCCCCTGCACCAGTCTGCCTCATGAATCCTCAACTGGTGATAACCGGACATAAGCTCAATCTTAAAGAAGACTTTGGCATCCTTAATCTAGTCAAATAAATGATCTATCCGAGGCAAGGGATATTGGTTCTTCACCGTCACCTTATTAAGCTATCTGTAATCGATGCATAATCGAAGAGATCCATCCTTCTTCTTCACAAATAACATAGGTGCACCTTAAGGGGACACACTAGGATGAATAAATCCCTTTGCCAATAACTCCTCCAACTGAACCCTCAACTCATTCAACTCCTACGTGGTCATCTGATAGGGAGCTTTAGAATAGGCTTAGCTCCTAGCACTAAATCAATCCTGAAATCTATATCTCGCCGAGGGGGCATACCTAGAATCTCACTAGGAAAAACATTTGCAAACTCCTAAAGAATGGGATGTTGTTGCAATAAATCCTCTGAGCCAACTCCCTCGTCCACATCCTTCACTCTAACTGCAAACAACTAGAAACCCTTATGCGCACACCTCTTCATCTGTATAGAAGAAATCATGTGAAGACAAATAGGTGTCTGAGTACCTACAATCTCCACACTCATCCCACTATCATCCTTCCATTGCACTCTCTTACCTTTACAATCTATCTATGCTTGGTGAGATCCAAGCCAATCTATACCAAGAACCACATCATAAGATCCCAAAGACATAACATGAAGATCCACAAAAGTATGGCGATCTCCTAAAATTAAAGGACAATTGAGCACAAGGGAATCCACTACCACATTGGACCTCGTAGCTAACTCTACCTACCACCTATCATCTTTCTTTGCCGTAGGAAGCCTGCATCGCTCTACTAGAAAAGGAGAAATAAAAGAGTCTGATGCTCCAGAATCAAATAACAATGAACAAGAGATACCACCTATCACACCTGATGTCTCTACAACGGTGGCTTGATGCTCAGCTTGATGGTTATCAACCGCCACAAAAAAATGATGAGACCTGCCTGCATCTCCAACTATAGGCTCAGAAGTAGCTGGCTTCTGCTACCTTGACATCTAAGAAGTACGTTGAGGACAATGAATGACAATGTGACCTGGCTATCCACATGCAAAGAAATCTCTCCTGACAAACATTCTGCTACCTTGTGTTGTACTCGACTGCTGAACATTGCCTCTACTAGAAGCTGGCTACGAACTCTGCATTGGATTAGAAGGAGTAGGTCTCCTGTCACGCTGATGATTGTGACTCCTATCAACATGAAATCTGGCACCTCGAGAAAAGCTCTGCCCTTGAGAAAACCTCTTCTTAAACTGCTGACACCACAGAAAGAAGAAGGGTGGCTCCTAGCATATCTTGAAGACTGCTGTTGTGGTCCTCTCACCATAGATCTTGTAATAGGTGCACTAATTGTCTGGCCTCCAGTCTCTCCTCCTGATGCTAATGAAAGATTCTCCTCTACTAGTCTCGCCTTCTCCACAACTGCTTCTAAGGTCTTAGGTCCATGCATCCGAACCTCTCCACCAATACGATCACTGAGACCTCTAACAAAGTATTGAATCAACATCGGCTCATCATCTGCATATCCAACATACTGTCTAAGCTGAAAGAATCTGCACTCATACTGTTTCACAGTCATTCTTTGTTGTCTCAAATCATGGAACTCATCGACCTTTCTTTGCCTCCAATGATCTGAAAGAAATATAGCACGAAACCGTTCCAAGAATAATTCTCAAGATATCGTCGCTATGTCCAAATGCAACTTTTGTTCCTCCATGTGCCACTATGTCGTCATAAAATCACGAAGATGCAAAATCACACATCTCTCCTTGGTGTTACTGCTACACTTATGCATAGCAAAACACCTACCTAAGTCCAATAACCATCTCTCTGCCTCCATGCCACTACCTAAGCCATCAAAGGTAGGAGGATGAGTCCTATTCATATCTCTGATGTGAGTAGATGCAAGTGCTTCCTGATCCACCTCCATTCTCCTCCTAGGAGAACGCAAACGCTCTCTCCTAATGCTCTGAATGATGAGATCCCTCCTACTGGTTCTCCTCCTGTCTCGGTCCTAGGTGACCAAGAAGCCCCTGAAGCACATTCACCAACTGTGGAATCAGATCATCTCTAGGCTGCTCCTGCTCCTGTTCCTCATGGTACGACTCTTAATAAACCTCAGTTTGAGGGTTCCTACGAGTACCCATGCAACCAACATGACGATGATCTCTACCCCTAACATGCATCTTATCTAAGAAAATGCAAAGGAAACAATAAGATAAACATCTAACAGAACTATAACAGGGAAAAATAAATAGCAGGGATAAAATTGTTGGGCTACCCCATGCCAAATGCTAAATTGCACAATGGGCTCAATCGAAGCTAGAGTACCTAGTGTTGGACATGGGCTCTGATACCAAGTTGTAATGCCCGCCAAAATACCCTAAAGAAACTAAACAATAATATACAAATGGAGATAATTTTATTTTCTTAATTAACATCTAATAAGAACTAATGCAACATATAACCTCTCCATCTATTTACATACATTAAATGGTTAACCAATATGAACATACATCATTGCTCATTTCATCAAATAACACAAACAAAAATAACACAACATCAATAATCTTTCTCTAGGGTACTTTAACATCATTACTTAATTCATTTCCACAATAACATACTACACACATAATAGGTATATTTCACCTTTATTAATGCATCATATTCTAATTCTTTAACCATGAGATATGCAACCTACAAAATTACTTATTCCTCATGATATGCATAATTTCCTTTCTACCAATGCATCTATGTGAATCATTCCTATTTAATAGATCCAATTAACATCTTCTAACATATTCACTTATTAATCTACGAATATTCCTCTTTCAAGATTATTTAACATTCTAACCATCCTCTAAACATTCCATGAAATAATACAACTGATCCATAATTCAAATCCATTCCATTCCAATTATAATCCACTTATTTCCATAATTCATAAGATCACATCTCTACAATAGTACAAATACAAATATGCCTTAATTCCAATTTCCAACTACAATTCATCTTACAAATATAAGTACATTAAATACACTATGAGCATAGCTCTTTCTACTACAAGATTCCATCTACTATATACAAAAATATTACATTACGTACATTCCATCTTATCCTTGACATAAGTCTGATACAAGGTACATCCATAGTACATCATGAAGATGAATCCACATCCATGCAAGAAGAATCCAAGAGAACATCCCAATGGCTAAAAGCAGCAACCTCCCGACCATGTGGAACCAAAGGAACCACCCCCCGTGCTAGGAGATGACATAAGGTCCCAACACATACTCTAAACCTAAGCTGGTACCTATAACCAAGGAGACTAACCACATAAGGAATCTCAAGCAAGAACAAACACATACAACAAGAATGAACTCTCAGAGGTGTAAAACTCATCAAGACATAAATGCATCCATTAAGCATGATCATAAATCGTAAAGGGAAAACACATGTAGGAGTGGAGTGTCATCACATGCCATCCTCATAACATAATAACACAAGGCACTATCCTAATGGACATGTGGATCCATCTCAACCTATGAGAGACTAAGGGAGATTAGATTACCATCTTCATGGCCTTCTCATGCTTATCCTAAAACATCCTCCCTAGGACTAAGTCATGAGGCACAAATCAATTTATCATCCTATTAATTAATCTAACTACCCAACCCATCAATTATTACATTTTCACTTATTTACAAATCCTAGAAAACTCCATTGTGCCTTGGTGGTCTAGACTTCATGCATCCTTACAAGGAACCTCATGCAAGTCTATCTCTCGTGACCCCGGTCATCACAAGGAATCCCACTCCTCCTAACATCACCCAACAATAAATCACAAGAGGCTCTACCAACATAATTACATGAAAATAGTACTCAATGCAGCCAACAACTTCCACACATACTCTTACAACATAAGCAAGGCTATAACAACATCTATATAGAAAAATGAGCCTCTTGGCTACCAATAAACAAAGGCATATCAAGCCATCAAATGCTATCATCAAGTAAAAGATAACATCATAGCAAGGCCTACTCACTTGCTAGTCCAAAACAACATAGTAATCATCTCAATCATCCATGGCCTATTCACATTGAAGAGAGTCTAAAATATTCACAACGCATAGAGACAAATATACTCAAAACCATCTAAATGCATTAAAACTGATCAAAGCCAAAATTGGGAAATATTAACAGACCTCAAATAAATCCTCTGGTACAAAAATCAATTTGGGAAAATACCTCAAAAATGACCAAAACTGAGAAAATACAAAACACAGACAAGTTAGCGTTTTTGCCAGACATGACAACGCTTTTGCCAAAAAAACAATGCTTATGCGTTCCAGAATTGCACATATGCATCCTAAAACAACGCTTATGTTTCCAGATTCATGCTTATGCTTTCTGTGACAACGCTTATGCTGCACAAAACAACACAAATGCAATACAGAACAACGCTTTTGTACAATAAGACAATGCTTTTGCACAAGACTTACAGAAAACTTAGAAAACTTTCGGGTAAAATAATAAAATCCAAACTTTACAAAAAGGCTCAAAAAATATATGAAAAGAGACACCTAGAAACAAGGAATACATAGGTATAAACGAAATAAATCAACCCAAACTAAAAACCAAGATTAAATCAAATGACTTCACAAGAGATTTCACAGAACTAGGAACAAGAGATTTCACAGAACCAGGAACGACATACATAGGAAATACCAAATACATATTTTCCAACAACTATACAAAACCCAAATGATATAAAGTTTTCTCCCCAAATATTAACCTTCAACAATATTAAAAACTATAGAATAAATAATACTTCAAACCAGACCCAAAACATTGCAGACACAATGCATACATAGAGAAGCCATTGAAAACAAAATGCAAAGTGAAGAACTTCAACATGCAACTTTGAAGTAATGGATTGAAGCTGAAGAAGAGCTCCCACAAGCCAAACCAAATCCAATCCAAGCTCCAGCCAAAACCAAGAGAGGAGAAATCCAAAACCAAGAAGAAAACTTGCTGGAGAAATTTCCAGAGAAGAGCCAACCAACCCGAAAAACCTCACGGGAATGAAAATAAAAAGCAACAATAATCCAGAACCCTAGCCTCAATCTCGACCAATCAAAATATTCCATTTTGGAGTATATTTTACGAAACCACCATTTAATATAATTTATTCACCCATTTTGAATTTAACCAATGAGAGTGAAGGGTAGGTAAAGTAAATAAAATATTCTTATCTAGCTAAGTGGGATTGTTTTATTTCTTTATTTAATTTAATGTGTTCATACACCCCACTTAGGAATAGAAGTCAAACTATTAAATAAACATAAGTTGTAAATAAATAATCCAAATGGGGATTAAAATCAAATAAACCAAAAGTTAATAAAATAAATTAAAGAACCAAATAAATGTAAGATATCAAATAAATATCAAACCATAGAAGGTCAAATAAATAATTAAATAATCAAATACTATTAAAGATTAAATCACAAATATTAAATAAATATTAAACAACAATAAGGCTTATCAAATATTAAATAATCATAAAATCAATAAACATTAATTATCAAATAAATATAAATATCAAATAATTAAATATTCAAAACTTATAAATTAAATACATTAAAATAAAATTTACCAAATATAAAATTACACATCAAGAGCCACATAATTACTCTAACATAAACAAGTAAATCAACCGACATAAACCAAATTCACAATACCAAGGAACCAAGCTTACTAACTGACATGGCAAATTATACCAAGACGCTGACTACTCATGGTGAACAACTTAGACCTTGAGTATGTGAAGGGAACTCATGCCATCTCCGAACCACATAAGCAATTGGAACTAAAGACATGCTCAGACTTGTGAAGCCAGGTGGAGTCGATGTCTGGTACCTGCAAAATCCTGCAACCACAAAACGACAATACCACATATACATATACATATATAGAACAAGCAAGTGATAAAGAATTGCGATGACACATCCCACTCACAATGAGTGATGTGGAATCGTCTCTATCATGAAGACAGTCAAACAATAGTCAAACACATCTCATAAACATCTCATCATATGTAATCATGAAGTATGGTTAGCGTAATCTTAATCATCATGAAACCATGATAAATCTAATCTATCAATAATCCATCACATAGTGAGCATATAAAATCCATCAAGTACTAGGGTTTACTTTAGTGGCGAATATTCGCCAATGGTGAATATTTCACGTCGGCAACCTAGAAAATGGCAAATATTTTGCATCGATCGAGGGTGGCCATGTCGCCCAAACTTTATAAATATTCATAAAATGCATGGCCCAATCGCCCATTGTTTTATGTATTTAATTGTATCTCTATCAAGATTTCGCCAATAGAATCTACATTTCCCACACGGTAAATTCAATATTTTTGCCTACACTTTCTGAGGTTGTCTTAATAGATGAACATAATTCGCCAATAGCCATATAAATATTTATTGGCTAGGAGGAATCAATTCACCTGCTATTTTGCAAAAGCGTATCTCTTAGTAAATCTTTCTCATAAATGCATGAGTGTGCGAAATTGGAAACAACCATAAACCACTACCAATTACTAGATTGGAAGTCGTGCGTGCCAAGTGGATCGCAGTTAGAGAATGTCAGTGACAAGACGTTAATAAATGTCAATACTTGATTAGGATAAGATTTGATTCATGCCTACTGTCTCCAATTCCATTCCGGGGACTTTTTGGAGAACTAAGTTCTCTTCAGAAATTTGGGCCGAAATAAAACTTCAGCCATTGATATGCGATCATTGAACAGTTTTAAATCATTGAGGGATTTTAGGTATGTGTGACGTGTCAATGAAGTCGCACTTATCAATACATCATGTAGATTATGGACTCGACGTGATGTTGCATTAATTAGATAACAAAAATGGTTATTAATAGATAACGAAAATCACCTACACTTAAATAATTTTTCCTTCGGAGTATAATTTTTCGCCCATACACATATATTTTTTCCTTTAAATGAAAAATATTCGCCTCCTCCATTATTTATTTTCCCCACCCAATAATGAATTATTCGCCAGGATATTATGGAATTTTCAAACCCTAAAAATAAAATCGCCAATACAAATAATTTCTTTTTCCAAATTTGAAAAAAAAATCGCCATCAATTTGAAATTTTAGCCCCAAAAATAATCTCTGATTCACCAGGATTTTACACTTTTGCTTGGGGGTGGTTTCTTAAAGTTATCCATGTCGAGTACATATATCATCAAATCACATGATCAATCATGATAGTACCAACATCCATATAGATAATCAAAATAACATATGTCCAATAGTGTCTAGCATCAATCATATGTCACTGAAGCATATGAGTAATCATCATCAAAATATAGTCTAGATAAGTCTATCAAGCATAATATAAAAGTCAACTCTAGTCAAATTAAGTCAAATCAAGGGTGGACACTACATCCCCATTCAAAATCTAATACACTCTAGCCATTCAAAATCTCTAAAATAATAATGGAGGCTGCTATAGAAGAATTCAATGGAAATAAAACTAAAAGAAGACAACAAAATCATCGTTATTACACAAAACACAAGGAAGATATTTCCAAAAAATGTTGGTTGGAACGTCTCAACTGCCAAATGCTTTCCCCTTTGCAAACATCATGTGCATCCCTTACAATAAAATAACCATTAGCAGTTATATCAAACAAAATCCGTACTATATCACATGTAATGCCCAACATTACTTCAGCTAAAATGGACAAAACTTCCTTGCATAATAGGAAAAGGCATAAAAGAGATGCACCACAAGAAAGTCAGTCTATCTACCAACATAGAATATTATACAATGCAAGTGCACAAAAATCTACAATAGATTGTTTTTCTTCTATGGACTACATTCAAGCAATGAAATCCTTCCGCAATTGCATTGATGCATTGTCAATACTTCGAACATGTAGTATTTGTAAGGAAATATATATTGGAATGCTTGTACGCAAATGCCAACTTGAAATTGTTTGTTCGGGATGCTTTGCTGAAAGAGGTGTTCATCGGTTCTCTTTGACTAATAACTTAGATCCAAGTGAACAACCCCTTGTCTTAAAGAAGCTTACCCAAGTAGAGGAGATGCTTATTGCTCGGGTTTCTCTTGTGTTGCAAGTGACTCATGCAAAAGAAGGTGGCCAATAGAAATAATTTGGTCACACTATAAGTTTCCCTCAAGACATCTCGAAAATTGCAAAGGTTTTGCGATGAAAATTACAACATTTGGAAGTCCTCATTATTCGAAGAAGCAATATTGAGGCAAGAAATATGATTCCTATGTAAATAAATTCCATGTTATGGATGCATTGACTTATAAAATTCAACATGACCAATACTACAAGGAAGTTGTCATAGATTTTGATGCTATGAAGTTACTTCCTAATACTACAACAAATGTATCAGGTATGCTACATTGTTTAGAATAAAATACCGATGAACCAACTGTTCCAATAGTAGAAGATATTTTTGACAGTTGTGACGAGTACGATGTAGAAATTTAAACATCTATCCCATAAATGCCTGTTGCAACTTGCGAACTAGATGCCATTAAAAACGCGTTGCAACTAGATGCTAATAAAGATAATATTATATCCTAGCCTCAAATAGACTTCTCACTGATAAATTAATATAACACTGAAGGTTTATTAAGCATGACATTCCCTACACTCTTTCCGAATGGTGTTTCTCTTTCGTTGCAACCACACATCAAACATGTTCATTTGCATGAGTATACACTCCACTTAATAAGATACTTTGACCAAAGATTTGGACAATATGTTAGGTTTCGGTATTACATCATAATTTAATTATGAGGCACCATTCACAACAATCTACAACTATCTTTATTATAACTAATATGGAAGAGGCCTTGCCAGCCAATTTGCAAGCACTACGTGAACGACTACAAAACACTCTTGTTGACCAGTTACCGAAACAACTGCTACGATTTGGTGCAACCCTTAGAGGCACCCGCACATATTGGAATACATCTTGAAAAGACCTGACAACAATGATCTCCCAATTGGGAACACCAACACTTTTTTTCACATTGATTTCAGCCGATACTAAATGACCTAATCTGCATAGCCTCTTCCATGAAAATGATGGTCAAAACATACAATTTACAAGAAAACATCTTATAGAGAACGTAATCCACAATCAACACATAACAACATTATACTTGCACAACAAGTTTACAATATTTTGAGATGAAATTATTCATAAATTGTTCCAAGCAAAAGACCATTGGTATAGATATGAATGGCAACATCATGGCTCAGGGCATATTCATGGTTTTCTATGGCTTCTTGGTGCACCAAATATGGACATCATTGATTGGACAAATGATGATGAAGTCCAAATGGCTAAAAATTTCTTTGACAAATATGTATCTGCTTGGAACCCTCGCAACACAACTAACCGAACTAATACAATTTTCTACACTGCAATGGATGATCCATGCTTAGCCGATAGAAAAAAAAAATCTCGATGGGCCCTACATTGGATTATGAGGCATTAGTTAATACTTTACAGAGACACACAAAATGCACATAAAATACATGTCTTAGAAAAAAGGCCATGCATTACAATGTCATTACAAAGCTCCATGGCCAGAACAAGAGACATCTACATTAACAATTGATAGCGACAAGAATCCATGTTATACAGCTACAAGAAATGATGACCACTTGAATATTCACAATCCTTGCATGCTTTCAATATGGAGGGCTAACATTGATTACCAACCTATAACTTCAAGAAAAGTTGTCCTTCAATACATTTCAAAGTATGCTTCAAAATCTGAAAAAAGATCTGAATCTTATACTGAAATGCCGAAAACTATTGTAAATGCAAGTAACTATGAAGATAGCTTCTTATCAACATACCAAAAATTTATGATGGGCATAATAGCAAACCATGATATCAGCGCACAAGAGACTTGTCATATGCTACAAAAATTGCCACTCATTAGTTGTAGCCAACAATTTATTTCTCTTAATGTTGGCAGGAACGTACTGCATCGTATCACAAAATCAAACGATGAAACCGACCTATCAACAAGTTATATCCATGCTTACATACAACGTCAATCTGAATTAAATGTAACAACTCTCTTGCAATCTACACATGACTTTTCATGTGTTCCTCAACGTAAAAAAGCAAAATGACAAATTAGAGAGAAAAAAGCAATCGTAAATGTATATGCACACTTTCATGACCCTCCCAATGAAGATAGTGACGAGTTTGAGATTTTCTTTTGGTCTGAAATGTTGTTGTACAAACCATTCCGTGACATACCAGCAAAAATAGGGACTTCAAAAGATCAAATTATAGCCAATTGGAAAGACTTTAGTATGACCAGATACAGTCTATTGTACGATAGCTAGATTATACATACTTTTGCACCTCAAGATGCAGATGATAGTGACAATGATGATTGTCAACATTAAGAAGACTCAAATCTATATGAGTGGGAATTGCTATCATAGATGGGAGCTACAAATAACTTTACCCAAAATGAGTTGCAAATGCTAGGCCGACGTGATTATGATATTAACTACTTGTGGCCCACCAATATTGTAGATGAGCAATTAGAGTCTACTGTTGTCCAATTCATATTTGCAAGTAAATTTGGATTTCAACCACCTAGCATCCAAGTCTCGGGTATAGACATGAAGAAATTCCATCTCTCCTCTCAACAAAGACTTGCACTTGACATAATTCTACAACATCATTCTAAACAAGTTGCAACAACACCCTTGCGAATGATTATTCAAGGAACAACAAGCATTGGAAAATCATTCTTAATAGATTACATTAGACAAAAGATGAGCATCTCTCTAGGCTTGAAGGCAAGTCCATTGTTGATTCTTGCTCCTACAGGTGTTGTTGCATATAATATTCAAGGAACAACAATTCATGTAGGTCTTCAAATCCCTATAAAAGAAATGCATCCTTTGACAGGACAAGCATTGTTGACATTCCATGAGCATTTCAGGAATGTTAAATATATTTTAATAGATGAAATGATCTTCTTAGGCCCAAAATTACTATTGAAGATTGATAGTCAGCTATGCCAAGCATTCCCTGATAAACAACACGAAATCTTTGGTGGGGTTTCTATAATCTTTGTGGGCAATCTTGGGCAACTTCCTCCCATAATTGATAAACTAGTATATGTTTCGCTCTCTACATCTCTCAATTTATGACATTTATTTAAAACAGTTATAACATTAGATATTGTTTTCTACCAAGAAGGTGCCTCTATTAAACAACAACAATACAAAAGTCTGCTCCAAAACATAAGAGATGCACAACCAATCAAACATGATTGGCAGTTCCTTATGAACTAGACAAATACAAATCTAATTGTTCAACAACAAAAGAAATTAAACTCATCAATCCATTTGTTTGCAACAAATGAATTTGCAAGATTGCACAACAAAAGAATGTTGAAAGATTTAAATTTGCCCATTGCTCAGAGTCTTGCACAAATTGTGAAATAGACTAATACTGATTATGATAATGATGAACAACTTCCATTAGAGATACTACTATGTGTGAATCAACAAGTGATGTTATTAGCTAACTCGTGGATTCAAGTTGGCCTTGTAAATGGCTCCATTAGTGTTGTTAAAGCAATTATCTATGAAAACAATACTAGACCACCAGACTTGCCAAAATTTGTTATTGTGCAGTTCCAAAATTATAAAGGCCCTCCATAGGATACATTGCATCCAAATTAAATACCCATTACTCCAATTACCCAAGGCAGGCGTACACAAATTCCATTGACAATGGCCCGGGCCATAACTATTCACAAATCTCAAGGACTTACATTGGATAAAATTACAATTGACATAGGTAACAGTGAAAAGAAAGGACTAACATTTACAACTATTTCAAGTGTCAAGTCAATTGATGGTATACACATTGATCCACATTTCTCTTTTGAAAGGTATGCCAAAATGCAAAAAAGTGTTTTTACCACCATAAGAAAGAAAGAAGAAGCTCGCTTGCAACAACTGTCTAGCCAAACATCTATGTGTCTACATTGCAATCTACATCTATGAATTACTTGGAGACTTCTTTTTGCTTCAATTCATTCCACGTCACACAATTGTCATACAACAACAACCATTCTTACTTGTCCACTAGCATTGCACAGGTAAATACACTTGAATACTAATATATTTCACTTCCCATTTCACATTTCCAGCTTCTCAATGTTCCTTGACCGATACTGATTTCTTCTATCATTTTCTTTTCCAACCTTGAATTTTTCAACACATCTTCTATGTTCCATTTAGTGATGGTCCAAGAAATTTATCTTGGACCCCTTCGATTGCTGATTTGAATTCTGATTGTTGTCATGCACATGCCTGCTACAAAGGACATCATGATAACTCAACAAAAGAAAAAGGTATAATTTACAATTTTATCTTTTTCAAATATGCTATATCAACAATTGGCTTCCATTACAGAGGTACTCTATATCACATTTATTATAACTAACATTAAAGGCTTCTGAGTTTATGTTTTCGTTCTTAATTTCCTCATTATTTTATACAGTATATGTTTTTGCATGTCTCAATCGGTTATATTCAGTCAAGTTATTTTATTCATACAAGTTTTAGGCTCTAATAGACCTGTCGCAAGCCAATTGCATGTTATTTCCACCTTCACTTGACGTATTTCTTGTCTCTTTCAGAGTCCCCTTTTCAAAGTTTCCCATTTCCTATTACTGAAATCCTACCACCAATGTAGAAGTTGGTTTCATCCTTGTTCTCATATGATATGATGCTTAAGGCAATGACCCTTTCACTCAAAACATCCATTGTGTTTAATCATGACAAGTATAATATTTAAATTTATCTTTTTGAAATATGCTATATCAATAATTTTAAATGTATGAAAAGTGTCTTATTCTTACTTTAAATGAATTGTTGTATTCATGAACAGTTGCACCAACTCTTTGAGAGTTCGAGAAAACTAGCAAAATCACATCCTTGGTACAGTTGGCAACATCCCATTGACGCTTCCCCTTGCATTGATTTCCCTTCTTCGTTTGAGTACATAACTGTGAATCGAAGTCGTTCTTTTTGCTTCATGTTCTTTTTTGGTGCAGTTTCAACTTTACTAAAGTCTACACTCAGTGCATTTTAAACTATCTTTTTTTAGATTGCCATCATATATTTGGATTTTCAATCCAGATAGTGTTTTCTATGCTCCAATGCTTGGGTTCTTTGCCTTAACGGGTTTAGCTGCTTCTGTAAGTTAATAAATGTTGTTTTCTTATTACATGTCCTTGAATTGTTTGCTTGCATATATTCTTGACTGGTTTTCAGTTACTTAACACGGAAATCCCTTCCAGGGCCTGTAGGGCTTCCTCTGCTACAAACCTTTTCAGGCTCCCAATAAAGCAACAGAGGAACATGATAAGAAGGCTGGTTGTCAATCACAATTTACTCTTCAGTTACATACTTTCCCGAAAATCAAATGTAAGCATTTCCATCGCTTCCCCGACTTGTCTACTTTATTGCATTCTCTTAAATATATACTTCTTTTGTGATGCACTTTTTACTTTCTCAATGCCTCCACTAATTAGTTCATTGTTTTATGTTTCCAGGTTCCCATGTCTCGCACTCACCATTTCACACAACCCAGAGAGCTTGTTATAGGCGCATCAAATTGCTCTTTTTGGGCATCATTGGACTTTATGGATGTCCTTTTCTCGATGCAATAATAATAACACTTTTTACCTTGTCTATGGCATTTCACACTCTTCTGCATTTCAAAATTACTTTTGCTTCCTCTCCTTGCCTTTGTTTGTTTGGTCACAACTGCTCAAACATAGCCAGGTTGTCGACGCCCCATTGCACGGACAAAAAACATGAAATTGCTAGTTTTTAAAGATCTTGAAGACGGGAGTTATTTTATGTTCTTAACCTTTTGTGGAGCTTCTCTTGATAGGCCCAAATCTTTCTAAGAGACTCTCTTTTGGACTGTGTAATCTTATGTAGAACCTTTGTTTTTCTTCAAAATTGATATTTTATTTTGGTTGTTTTTGGTTTAAATGCTTCGATCTAACAAAAAAGTTTCTTTTTTTTGGGTGGTGGTTAAATTTTGAAAAAAATGATGTTTTAATTATATCAATATTATGGTTTATGTTTTTTCTATTTGCAATGATGTTGAAATTGTTGTTCATTTGTTTTTTGAATGTAAGATTGTTAAAAATGGTTTGTTATAGTAGAATAATGATTTTTAGCATTAAATTTTTTGTTTGGATTTATGAAATTCTATTAAAGATTTAAGTTGATCATGGTTAATTCATCATTGAAATTTTACGGTATTTGTGAAAAGCTAGGAGTTATGAGGTGTGCCAAGACAAAAGGAGGATCATTATTGACTATGACATCAAAAATTGTTAAGATTAGATTTTACAAAGTATTGAATGATGAACTTAGAATGGTTCATGTGTTGATTGGTTATTGATGTTTTGACATGTACTCAATATTATTTAATTGATGATATGATACTTAACTATTTTTAGGACTAGTACTTCTTTTGATGAATCAATTTAAGTGTTGATTATAATTAAACCCTGAATGATATCTTATTTGTCCTACTATTCATGTGTTGAAGTTAATAGTTTGTTTCAATTGATATGACTTGCTTTGTGTAACTTAAACTCTTTATTGACTATGGTATATAAATTTATAAATAAAAATGACCTTTAAAACAACTTTTTTTTAGATATCTAGAGTCAAATCTTAAAAGGAAATCGATTTGTATTTAGGTGATTAAGGACTCCAAAGGAAAACATAGATTTTGAGACTTCTATAACTCAATTTTAAAATTAGGATTGATTTTTATTTATATTTTACATATTTGTGTTTTTAGGATAATGGACTCTAAAGGTAAAAGTAGGTTTTGATATTTATAGAGTTAGGTTCAATTAGTTTTTATAAGGGATAAAAGTGTGAATTGCATTCTTACCTTTAAAAATTATGTCACTCTGTATAAATATCATTAATGTATGATTTTTACACTTATTTTGGTTCATTTGATGCACTATTTGACTCTACCTTGAACCTATCACTTATATCTACTTTAGCAATCACCTTAGTCATGATCAATCTAATTTCATAAAGTTTTATCCTTCCTAGATAAGATTGCATGCACGAACTTATCCTTGCATGGTCTAGTTTGCCTAATTCCATAGGTCTAAGAGTAGCGATTATTTTGTTTATAGAAAATATATTAAATTTATAATGAAAAAATGGAAAACAAAATATAAAGTTATGTTCTAAAGTAGACAAGATCCTCAAAAAAATTTAAGTCCATGTTTTGTAAATAGACAAGATCCTAAATAAAAATTTGTCCTAAATGTTGGTATAATGTCTCTTGAAATAAAATTGTAAGTAAATATTTTTCCTTCTCCTTATCTGATGCTTCTTATAGTTTAAAAAATTCAAATATATGCTATTTGATTTCTTCTATAGTGAGGAATGTACTTCTCATCTTTTCTTTTAGTGTTCTTTCTCTAGGGAGATTTGGCATTGCTAGTGGGTAGTTTGGATCATGCTTGTGTGCATGTCTCCTCTTTGATCTTTTCTTTTAGTGTTCTTTCTCTAGGGAGATTTGGCATTGCTAGTGGGCAGTTTGGATCATGCTTGTGTGCATGTCTCCTCTTTGATTGAATTATGGAACCACTTGGGTTAGCCTCCTGTTAATATTTCTTTTCTTCAGGTTGTGTGGCTTATGGGGCCTTTTTTCATTATATGGCATCTTTGGTTAGAATGAAATCATAGGATTTTTTAGAATGCAAAATTAGTTGTTCAACACTTATGGAAGAAAATTGCTAATACTCTTCAGGATATAGTCTTGACTGAGTGCAATCTTTTTGGTGCAGTGGATCTTGGAGATGTAGGTATTCTTCAAAGGTTACATTTTTTGGTGATGCGAGAAGAAAGCAGGTTAAGCAATCCAGTGGTTGCCAATCTTAGAGGAGGATTGATCAGGTAGGTTGATGGTTCCCTCCTCCTCGACAAATTTTAAAGATTAATATTGATGACTCCTCTAGGGGGAATCCTAATCATTCAAGTATAGGTACTGTTGGCAGAGATAGCTCTAGTGTTGTTTGGTTTCTCTTTTCCATTTATAAAGGGTTTCATACTAATAATTTCATGGAGGCCCTTGTCATCTTGTATGCAATAGAGAGAGGTTGTGCTCTTGGTTGGAAATAGATTAGTTAACCAGTGGTAATGAATATGTTGAATGAGTAGCACTTGGATGGTGTTAATTGGTAGTTGTGGTTATTTGACAAATTCTATGTTTAAGTGGATCTTTCGACTCTATTACTTTTCGTCATATTCCTAGAGAATGAAATCGCATCGTAGATTCCCTAGCAAAGTGGACATTTGATGGATTGGAAGGTTGAAATATTATAAAAGGGAGAATTTGTGGGTGGATTTGTCTCATTTGTTAGGTAATTTGGTTGAGGAGGATAGGCATGGTTAATTTTGTGTCCTCTGTTGGTCTCTTGACCTTTCTTACTTTGTATTCTTCTTTCTAATTTATAAATTTTTACCCCTTGTGTTGATAAATAGATATTGTATTTACTCATTATTCCACTTAAAAATTATTATATTATTATATTGTAATTAATATTAAAGTTTATTATATTATAATATTATAATTAATATTAAAAAATGATCGGTTAAAATATAGATTTGTATTAATAATATAAACAGAAACATACATTAACTTCAAGGTATGAGACAAAAACTACTGAAACTTCGACACCCTAAAAATAACCTACCAATCTAACTGTCTTCCATCTCCTACCAGTAATCCAGCAACTATAACATCCTATACCATCTATTGTCTTGATCAAAAACTGAACTGGGTCTTTGGATTTTACTAATAATAGTGACCCATTACAAAAAAAAACAGAAAACCTACAACTTGGATTTACTTTTCCTTCTTTTGAACCTCCTCATCCCAAAAGTGCTCACCTATCATCAATGGAGCTCCCAACCCTCCATAGAATGAATGGTCGTAGGGGAGGATCATACTCTGCAACATGCACCTGTTGACCTTCTCATGCATCAAAGCCTCTCCTAGGAATTGCGAGTTCAAGAAATTCTTCCATACCGACACCATTCACACTGAATACGACATCATAATCCATTTGGCTTTTGCTTTACTACCAGACTCCAAACACCAAGCCAATGTACATTAACAAAACATCTACATTAGTGTGATAACAGGACTCAGATTCCATATAATTCTCCCAACATTATTCTAATAATTTGAAAAAACATTGGATCATCAAAACTAAAAATATTCCTCATACGAACATTAGATATTTTACCAAGAAAGGCCAATTGTTGTTTCTCTGTACACAACTTGAAATTTGTTAAGATGTTAATGAAGAAGAAACAATGGGTTAAAAGTGCTGATTCATATATAAAATGCATAAATTTGATGACTTTCAACACCCTGTATAAAAAAGCGGTCCCTGGTACCTAGAAAGCGTTCTTAGTTGTTTAGAAGATTGTTTCTACAATAGTTTAAAATCATTATAAATAATTTGAGTTTAATTGTTTCATTTAAGATTTGACACGGTAAAGTTATGGTGGCAACCATATGTGAAATTGTGCATAAAAATTGTTACAGAGTGGTAATGATACAAGCATCCACTGTTTGCAGGTAGAAAAAAAATATTGCAAGTAAATACATTTCGTCTTTCCACTTCATTCAAAGTTTTTCACATCTTGTGAATCCATTGTTTGCAGATTAAGAAAAAATGCCACGATTAAGAGATGCAGGAAAGAAAATTTAAAATGACATAAATGACTGGAATTGGAAGTAATACTCCGACATCCAAAATCTGTTACAATTCTTAATGAAAAGGATAAATTGGAACAAAAATGTAAAATTCTTCATATTATCAGAGATCAAAATGTAGCAGAGCAAAATGAAAAAGAGATGAATGAGCCAACCATTAAGATTTTTGTAAGTACAAGAGAGATCCAAAATTCACACAATATGAATCTTCATTGCTGCACCATGTTCCATGCAGAGGGGTCATGAAAAACACATTCAAAACAAATTTGTTTACAGTCCATGCAAAGACGCCACCCTCTATAGTTGGAAAGTATGCTTCCACTTATTTTATTGCTTCAGGAATTCCCCATTGCAGTTTTCATCAAGTGCTTTTTGTGTCAGCCTCTGAACTAAGCAATTCAGGAGAGCCCTCATCAATTCTCTCTGGAAGCCCATTATGCATGATCTTCTCAGCTTCAGTAATATCAAGGCTTTTAGCATTCTCAATTGAATGTGCTTCTGCTAAATCAGAATAGTTTGATGCTGATTGAGGAAAAAATGCAATTTCTTCATCAGTGAGCTTCCTTAGAAATTTTGCAGGATTGCCTCCCCAGACCTATTGGAGAATAAAATACAAGATCATTTACATGAAATATCATGCATAACTCGAAAAAACCTTGGCTTCACAACATGAACGTGAAATTCTATATAGTAAAATAAAGTAAACATCACGTATCCTTTAACAGACTTTCTAAAGCAAAAGATGAAGATCAGGTTTTCATCGGCAAGTCGATAAACAAATTGCCAGATAGGGCAACACTTCTCATAGTAGTTCAGTTGCTGTAGAGAAAACCATTAGATTAAAAGGCCTAGATACATCAGTATTATATGTGATCTATCAGCATTACAGGAACAAACATTGCTATTAGACCACAGCTTAAGGGATAGCAACAAATCACTAACTTCACGTTGCCAAAATGTAAATGGTATTTTCAGAAGTTTGAAATATGCCCATAAAGGTTTCTACATTCAGGATGAATGCACTAATTGGAAAGATGTTTTTTTATCCAGTGACAATATTGATGAAAAGAATACAGTGGAACAGAAAACCTTGACAATAGAAAGAGAAGTTCAGGCCATTCGAAATAATATTTATGATTTTTATATATTTTTGTACAGATGGGCCCAACCCCCCAAAAAAATTGCCATGGCAGCATACCCAAACCTGAACTGGTATAACTCAGATCATAAGCAATGCTGGATATTTCTCAACCTTCAAACTTAAGGTGCTGAACTAGACAGAAAATTATATGGCAACATAAAAACCATTGGATCAAAATAAGAGTTCAACTGGCCAAAATATAAGATTGGTTAGCCTCTTAGAAAAATATATGGCTCATTAATGTGATCATCCTGGATAAAAAGAAGTTCCAACAAACATGAATAAAAAAGATTAACAAAAGCTAATGACTGGGAGATAGCTGGGACACAGAACCTATTGGCTCAGAAAGTTGCAATAAAAACATGTTAACATAAAAAAGAAATATCCCCGTCCATCGTATTAGACATATATGCAAGGAGATAAACGATCATAGGACACGCCTAATTTCATAAGACATGTTTATTGATGAATCAACAGAATGAAACTACAGTACTACACTGGTTAACATGCTCTATGGTAACAATTGAGAAACATCTTAGCATTATTTTAATCCTGCTTACAAGCTTGAACACGAGATACCATAAGTTCACTGTTGACCTATACCATAAGGCTCAAAGGAGGTCAATACACTTTATCTAGTCCAGGGATTCTATGGCCCGAGGTAAAAAAAAAACTTGATTAAGTCAGCCTTCCTTTGTCTATTTGTTGATACAAGGAAAATTGGAAATGCATCCACCAGATCTATGTTGTTACTGTTATGATGGCTGGGGCATATCTAGAGAGAATCTTAAAAGGAATCAAGCTAAGATAAAACGGTATCTCAGCAAAGAGAATGAAAAAAATGGCTTAAAATGCACAAGTTCAAATCTTATTGTTAGAAATCCTAATGAACTTTCTCCTGACTACTTTGAAAGAATTTTTTGTATAGAGCATTCTCTATCGTGGAGTGACATCCAGAACATTCCAGATAAATACAGGGCACCTAGATATGTGGTCTCAAATTCCAGAAAGAAATTCAATGCACTTATTCTCCTATTTCTTTGTAGTGCAAGTATTTGTCATTCTATGTCCAGTTCAACAGTTTTTTACAAAGATAACTATCTCCAAAGATTGGCTATCGTCACTGACAGGTGTTAGAACCATTTATTTGTACTAACGACCATCTCATGGATAAATAGTAAATACCATTTGATGTAATTATTGTGACTGCTGGTTTATAACTAAAAGTTTGATTTTCTTGCCTACTCTTGTCATGCCAAATGAACCACCAGCAATTCATTAAGAGAATGAAATAGCATGAAGAAGTATATTGAAAAGCATTGAAAATCAATATAAGAAATTTAAGAAATAGCATGTAGAAGAAGTTTTGGATATTAAGGCATCCACTTTGATTGTGAGACTGCCAACCTTAGATGTGATGCATGAATTCTCAATAAATGCTAATAATACACCAGATGTAATTTAATAGGGGTCTCATATTAGTAGGAAAATCTGTCCTTTCCTGAGTTCCCATATCTCACATGTGGATGTGGATTATAATTTCTTTAGGAAAGAGATCACAAAAATCTACCATGACACTTTCTTGTGCTTTAAATAATTCACCTTACCCAAGTAACATTTTTATTTTGAAAATACCTCACTCGATCAAAGTTATTAGGAACTAAACCCACCTTTGTATAGATGGACTTAATGTGCCTTGTATTTATAGTGCAATAATATCTGGCATGTAGTGGATATGCTTTACAACTATTTTAGAGAAATACCAAAAAATTACTATGATGTTCCCTTATTCTTCAAGGAATTGCTAGATTCACCTTACCCAAGTAGAGTATTTATTTTGGAGAGTGCTGCTTACTCAATATAATTTGTTAGGAACCATGCCCAGTTTTATATTTTGTGCTAAGTAATTCAGATTTCAATAAATTAGCGGGTAGTAACTCTGTTTGTCGATTCCAAACTCTCAAAAGACAGCCATGTGCTGCTTTTCCCATGTGAGATCACCTCTCTTTAAGTAAATACTGTGATGCATAGAACTCTGTTATTTAGTTCTGAGTTATATCAGTTGTTTAATCCAATTTAGATGACCTTCTGTGCTTGGTTTTTGGAGATTTGTCTCATCACTTCTGGATGTATGTACACGAAAAAAGTTCCAGTATCAAATATTTTGAGTGATTCCTGTACTCTAGATGTTCTTTTCTAGTGATCATGTACTGATGGTTATCACGAGAACCCTGTTGGGGGCTATCTCAACCTATGCAATAGTTCAAAAGTAAGAAAGTTGAAGCTAGTGTCACAATATGATTGCTCATGGCTGACACCTTAATAGGGTGCTTGTAGACATGGTTGTGATAGCACCTGTATTACAAACTTCATTAGCAACTATGAACAGCACTCTATTACAAACTTGTAGTTCCTTATCTAGTAGATTTAAAGAAAATTTTATTACAACTAGAAATAAGATAGCACCTGTATTGATAGATGCAACATCAGGAACAAACAAGCAATTCCCTCACTAATAGATCATGAAAACAGTCCCATCCTCCTAACTACACTTTCATATACATCATGGATTTAAATTTATGCTTTCCATGTCAATACTTTGGATGCTGGTGATTTCTTGGTATTCTATTCATAGAGTAAGTCATTGCTCTGTTAAATTTTTTAAATATAAACAAAGAAAGGAGAGTTGATGAGAAAAAAATCCCCACATAATAACATTTGAATCTATTCTTGATGTCTGACTCCAAAAACTTAAGTATTGATCACATGAAATCGCTTGATCTTTGATCACTGTTGTTAATATCTACCAACTGAAGTGGAGAATGATGATGAAAAAACAAAATAGATTCTTTTCTGAACAAAGCATACAAAAAGTTAACCAAAGACATTGAATTTGACAGCCACCTATGGCTGTTGAGCATTTTTTCTTGTGACAACTGGCAAGTAAAAAAGGCCATTACAACTCTGTACGGTAATACAACTACTTTGATTATATTAATCATATAACTGATACAGCATTTACTCTAAAAGATACTTCAATTTTTAAAGCTTTTAACCTAAGTTTGATATACAATATATACAGACCATATTTATAAATATTATTTACATCTGTACAAGTAGACGATGGGAAAAATTTCTGATTGCAACTTTAAAGAGATGAACCAATCAAAATATTTGATATCTTCTGCTGAAAAAAAGGAAAAAAAAAGGTTTAGAGTCGGTTAGACAATTCAATTTTCATCATGACTGAGGGTATTACACATGAGAAAAGCATGAGGAACAAGAAACCATTCATATTGATGAATGTCAAACTAGATAAAAAGCAGCTGTTAATTAATTGATATAAATTCATGGAAGTGTACATATGGACATTGCAAACTAGATTGTCAAAACTCAGAAGATCATTCAATTCAATCAGCATTCCTTATATGAAATAGGGAAAAAACAAGACCTCGCCAGTTGGTATACGGGCATTTTGCCTCACAAGCGCTCCAGCAGCAACCATTGCATTCTTTTCTACAACTACTCCATCAAGTAAAGTTGCACCCATTCCCACAAACGCCTCATCCTCAATAGTGCAGCCATGCAATACAGCACTGTGACCTGTCTAAATCATCCATTCACATTTAAATTAAAAAAGCATCATTCATAAACCACTACAACGATGCCATGGATACACATTGGACCAAAAAAGCAATACATATTGGCAAATATGTGGAAACATATCAGTAAATGACAAGTAATTAGTCATGGCACCCAATGTTGATGGTAGAGAATTCCCTTACCAATGGTAACATTGCTACCAATGACGGTAGGAAGGACACTTCTACCAATATTTGTTTTTGCCACATGAACCAGGGTGTTGTCCTGTATATTAGTTTTGGACCCAACTGTAATGCTTTTAACATCACCTGCAAAGCAATTTCATATTGAATAATAGATACTCAGTTTTACAGAACTACACCTTCTTAATAAATCAGCATTTAGCTCATATTTTGGAATTCTAACATTTGTCTAGAAAACTTAACTTTCTGTAGGAAAATAAACTTTGCACAGAAGGCTAAGGAAACATTAAAGGACAGCAAAATATATTTTTCTCAAAATTTAAGAAATTGCTAGTTTGCTATGGTATATGATAATATCCCAACATGCTCTCTAGGTAAAGCCCATTACAATCATTTCCCAGAGATACATTGGCAAGAAATTTAAAGTTTATAAAGCCTGTGAGGAAATTGAGCTCCTCAGACAAATCCATTTTCTATTTGAACTTGAAACAGTGCATTGTTCTTGAAACAATGCATTCTTGCATAGCGATGAACAATCAGGACTCCAGATAACGTGTCATTCCAATCTTTTCCAGTTATATATGCTTTCATAGAGACATCACATTCTAACCTTCTACATATTACACCACGAGACTTGTAATACTTCTCATCCAAATGGATGTTGCTTTCACTTAAAACTCCTTTAAATATATCCATTCATTTCTGCAATTGCCTACGATAACATATGAAATATTAGGGCAATGACAATATGAAATTGATTAATACATATCTGTAAATCACGGAGATGCTGCTTTCCTGCACGCAGAGGATTAGTTATAGGTATAGGGTTTCCAAGCAAGGGAGCACTCCAGGAGGACACGGTTCTTACACAGAACCTCACATGCCTTCACGACATGAAATAAACACGGTTCTTACACAGAACCCCACATGCCTTTACGGCATGAAATAAACATAGCCCTGGCCAGGACACTCCCGGATGTACGTTGTACTCCAAGTTGGACACACACTGTATGCCCCTTCTCCAATGCCCATTGCCCACCCACCAGACCTTAACTATCTGTTAGAATATTTAATCTTTACTTAGCTTAGGTTTATTTGTATTTAGTTTAGGATATTCCTTTGGAATTCCTACATGTAATTTGTCCTCTAGTACATTTGTGAGGACAAGTCATTTCTTTTATTTTCCTTTATTAAGGAATATTAGATTTCCTCCATAAGAGGATGTGGACACATGGCACACACATTTTATGAATGGTGGCATTCATAGATTTGGGAGTTACTTTGTAACTCCTCTCCTCATCTCTATTTAAGAGATGTCTCCTCTCTCATTTCTTCTTAATGACAATATTGTAAAGAGCTTCTTGCTCTCTCTCTCTCTCTCATTTTAGGCATTGCCTCATTCATAATATCACAAGGGGTTTTTCTTTGCTTTTCCCCTTTCAAAAGTTCTTGTGCCTCCTTCACATTTGGGTGATTGCTCCAAGGTTTTTGCATTTATCTTGGTAACATTTACTTCATCAATAAACTTTCTTGGATTTTATTTTTCTTTCTTTGCTCTTGTATTTCCTTTCACTATCCCCTCTCTTAAGCTTCCTTTAATTTATCCTTCTCTTCTCTTCTTCTCCCCATATCCCCCTTCTCTATTAATTCATAGGTTTATATAATTTCACAAGGGTGTTTACCAAAAATCACACCCTTTCATTATAATAATATTTTTTAATTGCTTTGATTTATATATTCTTTTATTAAAAATTCTTTCACGGGAAAAAGTCCCATAACAAAAGCAAAAAGAGATTCCCAAATTGATGAAGACTGATATGATTTACTATGTTATCTCATATTTTATACCATTTTTGTGCATATATACAAGTATAGTATCAATTTATCAAACATTTATCATTTAGTTGTTTTGAGGCATATGCCTTTTGTACAGTAAGGTTTCATAACATTCACATAAAGAGAGATAGGATAAACATGTAAAGAATAAAAAAGACTAAATGATTCCATAGGAAGATGCGACTCTACTCTGCCTACTATGCTTCCAAACTCAAGGTGAATCTGCTTGTATAAGAACCAAAACATAACAAGTCTTCAGGTTATGATGGTTGGAAACAACTATTTGCTTGTTATTTATGTTACCATCAAATAATATGGTTTATTGCCCTACTCCACACTAGTATATTGTTATTCAGTTAACAAAGAGTCTTATAGGTTCCCCTACACATGATATTGCAAAACACCAATCAAAATATATAGAATGTTGGTATTTATATATTTGTATTCTGCAACATTTCCACAGCATTTGCATGACAGCCTACTTTTGTGAGTAATGGGTTTTTAACTGAATGTTTTTATGGCAAACCATGAGAGAACATGTGGGCTTCACCTTATGCTACTTTTAAATAATTAAAGGCACCTCTATATAGGCCAGTCATTTGTGCAAGATGGTGGAAAATATTTAATCACCATGTTGTCCAATCTGCAAAGATGTGCATTTATTTCTTTTAAGTTTGCAATGCAAAGAGGGTATGAAACATTTGCCACATGGTAGACTCAAAACTAAGTTCCCCTCGCACATTATTTGGTTGATAGTATAAATACATTAACTTCAAGCATTTTCTCACATACCTGCAACCAGACAGACCTTTGTCCTTTATCATCTTAAGTATCTTACAATATTCATTATTGATGTGCATCAATTGAAACACAGTGTAGAATGGATAATCCAAAAGTGGCTCACACCTATTGTGGATAAATGTTCTTGAAAAGTCTATTAACCTCACTCACACTTTATGGGAACAAGGCAAGGAGGAACGTCCAAGGAAAATCTGAATAGAGGAAGATGGTTTATGGAGATGCCAATAAACAAGTAAACAGAGAGATACCAACAATTGCAATTATTAAGTAAAGTAAAGGCAAACCTCCCTGAATAACAAAGACATAAACATGGAGATCTCTCCTAACCAGAAGTTGTATCACCAAGTAAAATAATTATTAAGAAAAAAAATGAGTTTAAAGACAGAGATGATGGTCAACAAATTCAGCTTGGACAATAAATCCAGGGATTGTCAGATTACAACGGATCATAAATTACAGCAAGATGGTTTGTACCCTCTTATGTATATCTGACATCAGACCCTGGACTATAGCACAACCTTCTGATCCTTAAAGAACAACAGCTCTAATTGCTACATTGAAGGGATGTACATTTATAGAGATACCCTAGATATGTACCTGAAAGAACCGATTTTCAGAAACAAAGGGAGAAGCATATCCTTTACAAATTCAGGACCATAAAAGTAGGATTTAAATTGGAAAGCTCTACTAAAAACTGAGCCCCAAGTAGGTATAGGCAGCTGTAATATCTATTGGTTCACCTTTCTAGGGAAACTAGTGGTTTTAAAGACCACATCTTTAGTTTTACCAAGGTTAACCACTACTTGGCAAAGCTTGCAAAAACAAGCAAGAGCATCTAATGGTCCCTGCAAACCGTCTAGAGAATGAGAGGGAAACATTGTCAACAATAACTAAAAGTCTAAAAGTAGTAGTACAATAACTAGAACATGATGAGAGACAGAGCCCCAACTTCAGTCTCCAGAGAAACTGAAACCCACCAACAACATAAAGCATGGCAATAGTATTAAGGAGCTCTGAAATGCCAAGAGCCTGCATCATCTTTAACAAAAAATATTTGGTTACACAGTCTAAAAAGCATCAGAAGAAATTAGCAACCATATATGAGCCTCCTTGATAACAGCTCCAAGAGTCAGAAATCTCTCTTGAATCTTTCATATCTCCTCGCTCTCAATCACCACATAAAAAATCTTCCTTAGGTCCACATATTGGCAAAAAGTTTAGCAAACGAATGCCCAGACATTTGGAGCACAACTTTCTCCTCATTTGTTAATGGGATTGATGATGTGATATTACAAATCTAAAACAACAGCTTCGTCAGACTTATCAACAAGTTAAAGATGAACCTCATCTCCATTTTTTTTTCAAACACAAAACCCTTCTTTATCCCTAAAAGCATTCAATTGATCTCACATGTAACACCACCTCCATGAAAAATTTGAAAGGGTGTTATCACCGTAAGACACCAGAACCTTCGCAAATTATAAACCTCTGAAACGCCTTATAACTGCCACTCTCTTAAGAAAACCAGGGCTGTTCGGAGTATCCTTGTCCTGTATTTTCAAGCTCAGATACCAATCACAGGTTCTATTCATCTTCCTCATTCCAGATCTGTATCCATGTCTTCATATCAAATCTGTATCTATCTGTTCATGTTAATTTATGTCAATTTTCCATCTTTAGCCCTAAATCTAGCATTCAATTTACATCTTTGCAATATCCATTTCAACTCAAACAAAGAGAGGTGGAGTCCAATCAGCATTCAGCCCTTTTCACACATTTGGGATTGAATCCATTGATCCCATCTCTCCTTAATGTAATGTTTCTTGGAAATAGGTAAATTCAATTGTTTACATAGCTAAGCTAGTGAATCCTATTTTTCACCACCATTACAATTGTGTCTTGAAGTAAGTTTTACTCAATGCCATATCTAAATATGTACAACAGCAACAAGAGCTATCCAAAGTCACATTTACATGTTTCATGGGACAGATTATTTTTAATTTATTTGCTTTAATTAGGCACTTGACCCTAAATATTGCAAACCAGCATAAAGGTAATGAAGTGACCCCGGATATAGGGATACAATATGCATTCTATTATTTGGGGAACAAACATTAGAGATTTTTCTGAACTTTGAATTGATCAATGGGTTTGAGGTTGAAATTGTTTCTTGAGAACCCCAAAACACTTACTCAAGGAATAAGTTCTCAAAAGAAAATTTAAATTTTCTGTCAGGGTGGGCAACAATTTGACTAGATGGGCTTGCTATAAGGAAAAAAAAAGATATTCAACAAAGCTATGATTTACAATTGCTTCTACTCCCCCTTCCTAATGGTATATGATATTGGCTTACTTCAAAAATCTCCCCAAAGTTGGCACCCTTATTTAGCCAACATTGCACAGAAATGTTCTTAAAACTGACAAACTCAAGAAAAAATGGTATTGTTGGCCCCTCAAGTTGCCTTTGCCTTGAAGCGAAAGAATCAACTAACTAGGATATTTCTTTACAGTTAAGCGTTGGTCATAATTGTGTACAAATTTGAATTGGTCGGGGCCCTTCTAGACACCATGTTAGATGTTTTCAAAAGCAAGCCAGCTATACAACAAGGCCCTTGCTATTAATCAGGCACATTTGGAAAGAGAAAACCAAATGAATTTCTCAAGATAAGGCACTCACTGAAGATGTGTTTTTGGTAAAATTGGTAATGGCTCTCCGAAGTGGTTATGCCAAGCATAGAGATGGTTGATGTACTGATTTGAAATTAAACCAAAGTAAAACCTAAAATGCCCTTCATACATTTTCCATGGGTTTTGGGAATTTTGCACTAGGGAAATGGGATTTTAATAATAAATTAGGAATAGTGTCACCATATGATATTACAGTGTTACAAGACTCGGACTCACCTCGGACTTGGAAAACTAATTTTGGACTTGGACTCAAACTCAGTGCCCAAACTAGGCAAATTCAAAAACCCAAGAAATTCAGGGATTTTTAAGGATTTAAAACCTATGTTCCATGGAGTTTCGGGGTTGGGACGACATGGCACAGCAAGACGTGTTTCTGGTACAAGGGTACTTTTGGGCCATTTTTAGGGGATGGCTGTTAAAAAAATAGGGGGATGAGTAAAGTCTTCTCTGTTTTCATGTGTAGGCAAAGTTGAATGGACATGGATACGCATACAAATACGGATACTGTATCGGATACGGATACGGCCATTTTTTAAGACCCCCAATATGGATACGGCTGGATATGTCATTCATAAAAAACACATACACATATATTTAACACAATTTTCAAAGTTGTTCGAGGAGATTTTCATTACTTCAAAAGCAATATAGACACATAATTGCTACATAAATAATGATAAGTTGAATTAACATTTTACAATATGCAAAAATAATAGAGTTGCATTGGAAGATAACCCTAAAAATGGGTCACTGAAATAGAAAAACATTTCATTTGTCTTTCTCATTTGGTGTAGGTTTTGTTAATATCAATTTTTTTTTTAAAAAATGCATTAATGAAGTTTTTTTAAATTAAATTTAGGAAGATTTACATCAATTTTTTTAAAAAATCAAATCACATAGTATCTAGCATGGTTGGAAATCAAGGTTTTTTGGGCATGCTTGGGTACAATATTCGACGTGTATCTGGGCTATATCGGATACATATCCGTTTTGGAAATGGGAACGGATATGGGGATACGTGTTCCCAGCTACTGTGTGTAGGAGAGGAATATTTAGAAAGGTCTTCTCTATTCAATCTACGTCACAAGGTTCAAATTTTTGTTCATGTTCGACAACAATAAAATTTAAAAAAAAAACTGCTTTATATAAATTTAAAAAATACTAAAATATAAATAATTATAATTTAAATATTGAATATATTCAATTTAATATATTAAATAATTATAATTAAAATTATTATTTTAAAATATTAAATTTAATATATTAATAATTAATTATCTAAATTAAATATTTTAAAATATTAAATCCCAACACACTATAAAAACAATGTTTAACTCGTTAATTTCTAATATGTAAAATAAAATGAAAAAACACAAAATTAAAATTAAAATAAAACCTAAAAAGAAAAAAAAAAAAAGATCTAAAAACTGAATGGAACATAAAATAAATCCACCCGCAATACAGTGATACTTCCTCACTTGTATATTTCTGAATTCATACCCTATCCGTGAACAGAGTCAGTGAATAGCTCAAACCCATGGACAAAAATGGGCAAAATTTGCAGAGTTACCTGGGGACGCGTCCCCGACTTGAAAACCCCCTTCCCTCTCTTAGGGACGTTTCGAGGACTTGGGGACGGCTAGGGGACGTTTCCCTCGTCCCCAAATTGCCTTGTTTTTTGAGGGGACGTCCCCGAAATGGGGGGACACCTGCCCTAGCTCTGGGGGACGTTCGTACGTCTCGGGGACGATTGGGGCGTCCCCAATCCGTCCCGGGGATGGCCAGACATCCCCCATTCTAAGGCCCTTAAAAAATATTAAAAAAAGTTAAAAAGTTGTATTTTTAATTTTCTAATAGAGGCCCTTTGTTAATTCAAATTGTTATTAAAAATAAAAAAAATTAAAAGATAACATTAATTAAATTTTAAATTTATTAATTTCATTCATAATTATGGCAGTAGTGTAGCCTTTGGGCATTTTGACACTAAGATTAGAAAATCTCCAAACTCGGCGATGCCACTTGACCCCACCTTGGGGGCGCTGCCCCCAAACCCCCATTGAAAAATATTGGGGGAAACTGCGTCGATAGAAGTAGGGAAAATTTCTATTGATATGCATATTGACAATGTGAATGAATTGAAATTCTGATTTATGAATGCATAATTGCATATTGTCTATTGAGTATTAACAATGTTGTATATTCAGAATTTACATTCTAAAATGTTTTCAACTTTTCATAGTATCATACACATGCTATACCCATGTTTTATTGTTTTCATATGAATATAATGTATATATGCATGCTTTATCCATGTTTTCATATGAACATTTAGAATTTCAAAATTTTCCTATATATTTTAAATTTTTCCTATATTTTATATAGCCGTCCCCTTTGCCGTCCCCTACCGTCCCCAAATTTGGCAAAAAAATTTGCCGTCCCGGAAACGCGTCCCACTGTCCCCCGCCGTCCCCGTCCCCGTTCCGGAAACTCGGGGTAACTTTGAAAATTTGTCAATTGTAGAAGGAAGCTAACAAACATCAATAGGGCAAAAGACATCTGCATCCTAGAAGCTCAGGAACGTCTAGCCCCAGAAGCTCAAAAATGTCTACCGAACCCTACAGGAAACGTCCCTTATTTTTAACGGATGGGAAAAGGACAATAGATGGTGAAAATTCATCCCCATTCTGTCTACAGTACAGCGTGGAGGTTCCATGCCCGAGGATGTGTCCCCCTGGAACAGAGTTTAAAACTTGTTTCATGCACCCACAGTCAAACTCTGAGACTCTGCTAGTCTTGGTCAGACCCAGCAAGTTTGCTGAGACTCTGCTAGCATTGGTTAGACTCAGCGAATCCAAGTCTCGAGGCTCCTAGACTCTACAAGACTGCCTCACCTCGGGAATCGGCAAGACTCAGCGATTCTGGCAGATTCTTGTAACTATGTGATATTATTAAATAAAAGTATCATAAGGAGTGCCTCGAGTAAAGTTAAAATGTGTAACATAGAGGTCTTTTATAATTAAAGTTTGTTTTAAATAATTCCTCTATATAATGAATCAAGGGTCATCAAAGAAATTTGAACGATTGTCTTTTGGAGGAAAACTCTATTTAAGAGAGGCAAAGCAAGGAGAGGAAAGCATATTGATCAAGCATTTTACTCCTAGTTGGAGTATAGAACCTTGGTTCAATTAACAAGAGGACAAAAGCCCTCTAGGACTGCAATTGGAGGCCAAAAACTCACAATTGGAATGATTTCACACAACAATCACCCTTGTGCAGAATTGATTGATTTTCCAGCTGATATCAATAAAGACTTTGAGTTAATAACATTTGCTATTCATTAGCAAATCTGATCGCTATATCTGAAGTGGATAAACAAATTCATATTAGGAAAGTAGTAATAAATTCCAAGAATAATCGCAGATCCAATACATTTGGCGCAACATACATAGAAACCCTTGTGCATAACAATTGCATTTGAGTCTTCAAGCAATAACTTACTGCAAGATGTAATGAATCTATATCATACCATGATTTCTGCTGTTAGTGATTGCTGAAGGTTTATACCAGTTTTAATTGCAGCCTCTTGTATAACAGCCACCTCGTATTTGGTGGCATATAAAGGGAAGGAAATGCATAAAGAATGCAGCACAAGAGAATGTGGAATTGACTGTAATTTCTGGCTGTGGATTCATATCATATCATTGAGTGCTATTCCTTAATCTGCCACTTCAGACTAAATCATATTATTTCCATAACTGCTGTATACATAATTTAATTACAATTTACAACTAAATAGCATTCAATAATATTAAATTTGATTACTAAGCTAATCCTGAGAATTTATCGAAGTGGATTGAAATTTGGGCAAATATCATATAATATATTCCTTTGGGGATATTAATGATAGAACCCCCAAATTGATGCCACCCCCAACTAGATCTTCTAAATTGAACTTCAGCGGGGTTTCTCAAAGAATCCCTAGTTTATAGAGGAAACCCTAGGTTATCTAAGGCTGTCTGCATTATGAGAAACTCTTATGGGGCATTGATACACACAGTATCTAAGAAACTAATTAAGGGAATCAAAAACAAGGCCCAGGCACCCCTTAATGGGTCTTCAGATGATCACCAATCTCAAAATATCCTCTATCATTATAGAGGGTGATTTGATAGTTATTTTTTATGTAATTAGAAATAAGAAATCCTTCACAGCTGGAAAAAAATTGATAACATATAGCCCTTATTGGACAGCCTATGAAATATCCTTTCCACTAGGATCTCAATTTTCTGGTTAACTCAACCAATTTCAATGAAAGCACGGAGAATTTTCAAACATATGATCTGCAGTTAATGATATGTATGCCACTAGAACACCCTTATTGACTGGTAAAGATGATCATTTCATAAACAAATTTGTAGATCTGAATTGAGATATAAAATGCACAAGAACAAGATACAGATCAGAATTTTATAGCACCAACATTCTTAACTTTAGCTGCATAAAAGCTCACATACGGTCTGTAATGGTCGACAATAATAGAGGATCTGTACAATCTGTTACAGGTATATGACTGACCCAAATCACCCCTGTACAAAGAGTCCCTAATGAAGTGAAGCCTCGAAATTCCAACAATTCTGATAGTAACATTCTGTGCATGAAATGCAGGCCTGATTGGTGACTTCTTAATATTTTATAGTTTATCCGCCTGGTGTTGGCATTTTGATGATGTTTTGATTGTCATTGATGGACACACACTTTCTTGATGTATGAGTTATGCTCAACCGGTAATTGTTCCAACCGGTATTATGTATTATAGTCTTTAGACTATTGGTGTTTTGCAGAAGATGTTTACCGGTCACAAAGCGGCATGAAGACCTCAAGCGTTTCGAGGATCTCAAGCGGTACGAAGGAACAAAGCGGTAGTTAACATTTTCCAGTCTTCATTTTTGACAACCGGTAATTGGTATATTGTATGAACCGGTATTACTCTATGATGAGTTACCAACCAGTATTTCTGTGATGAGTTATCATCCACTGACACTTTGGCGGTGATTTTGTGCCGTGTTATCAAATGTGTCTAGATGCACTGAACTTAGGAACTTGTAGTTTAATCCTATTGGACCAACATGAAATCAGTTTCCTTTATAAGGACATCATGTCTAGGGTTTGCATATGTGAGAGATGTATGATGTATGAGAAGGTTATGTGCGATCTTTGCAGAGAAGATTAGGTCTGTGTGAAGAGATAGAGTGTGGAGATATTGAAGACTGAAGTAATGTTGAAATGTATTAACAATGAGCTATCAAGGATCTAACCAAGCATACTGTGCTAGTATCTAGATCACTCAATTGTTGATTACTCACATCTTCGACAAGTCTGAAACCCTTAACCGGGTAGGCCCAACAAAACCTTTGTAAATCCTCTAACAAGGTGGTTCACAACTGTGGATCTGAAATCCTTTAACAAGGTAGTCTTTAACAGGACTTATCTCCTAACAGAGATCTAGATTCCTAACAGGATCTGTTCTGGTGAAGAACATTGTATGACCTTAACCGGTCTGGTTTCTATTCTGCAGAGAGTTACTTATGAGTTTCTGCTCACCGTGGTTTTTCCCATTTGGGTTTCCACGTCAAATATCTTGTGTTATGGTGATTGTGGTTTTGTGGGTGAATGCTTTATTTGCTATTTGGTTTGCATTTATCTTAACCGGTTTATTAGTGAATTTGTTATACCAGTTATCTACTAAACTGTTTAAGAGTTTGAGTTCAGTATTTTTTGGTATACTAATTCAGCCCCCGCCTCTTAGTATTCATCACCTGGTGCAGCTCTGATCTGGGTTTGTATGACCCTGTAGCAGGGGTGTGTGGCTGTGAAAGGTGTAAGTGCAGACCTGGTGGTCAGACTGGTTCCTTGGGGTTTGTTTCGCCCTCTCAATGAGTTATTTCTGTCTTCCCAAGCTGATTAAGTCTAAGAACCCTAGGCGCTGCTCCAAAAATGGCACCCGTACCAGCGAACCCTAGGCGCAGCTCCAGCAAATGGCATTCATAATAGCAACCTTAGTCGCAGCTCAAATAAATGCTCTGGAATATTGATAAAAAAACCTCTCCACTCTTGGCACTTAAGTTGAATAGGAAACCTAACAAATTCACAGCTAGCCTAAAAAGAAAAAACTTTGCAATCAGAAAATGCAACTATGAAAGAAAGAGTCAATAAATGCTCTGGAATATTGATAAAAAACCTCTCCACTCTTGGCGCTTAAGTTGATTAGGAACCCTAACAAACTCACAGCGAGACTAAAAAGAGAAAACTTTGCAATCAGAAAATGCAACTATGAAAGAAAGATTCAATAAATTCTCTGGGATATTAATCACAGCTAGACTAAAAAGAGAAAACTTTGCAAACAGAAAATGCAACTACGAAAGAAAGATTTGATGGGATAAGGTCAAGGGTTTCATCCCAACCTTGATGTCTGCTAGGGTTTGCATCCTGGCAGCAAAAACTTGGAAAACAATTCCAAAATCATATTAAAAACTTCCATATCTGTCGCCCAGCACACAGCAGCAGCATCAATACCTGTTGGATGAAGGGCACTAGGGCCCAAAAACCGGTATCTAATTTTGAAATTCAAACATTTAACTTTATTCTATTTTATTTATATTTTTATTATTTTATTTTTAAATATTTATTAACTTATTTATGTATAATGGTGTAAAAACACCTTTTATTTCACTGCTGGGCTGACCTAGCTGGGAAGGGACATGACAACCTATTATGACATTCATTCCAACATTGTTACCGTGAGGCTAATGGCAAGGTTTACTTAGCCAACTATGTAATAGACCACATAGACAGTGTGATTCAAAGTAATAACATTTTTAATTGGGAGGGCTTGGGCATTGATTCAGCCATCATTGTTCAATGTGCCTCAAACTGGTGACATAGACTGTCCTTCCCATCCTTAAATTTGGCACATCCAAAGCAGCTTCTTCTGCAGCTTGCATTAGATGGAATTTTCATTGTGATTTTGTCTTGATTCGAGCAGAACCCCTGGTGAGACCACTGTTTAGGCAAATACGGAACCAATGTTTCATCTTAATCCATTGAAAACGCAGATGCCATTTCTCAGTCCAAATTCAACCAGCGCTTGGAAAAGGTATTTTTTTTCGGCTGCGATGAACTCCATTAAAGAGGTAATCAAATCAAATTCTTTGGAAGTAGAGGTTTGCCACAGAGTAAATGCTGACATTGCTTCAATGTTTGTTTTGAATTTGACTCTACAAAAGATATGACAATGGTTAAGGCTTTATCTGAGTTTAAAATTTATGAGGACTTTAGAGGTGGTTTAGACGCTGCATTAGAATTTGCCGAGGCCCATTCTGGGCATCATCCACTGCATCTGGGTATAAAGTATGCAGTCTAGTCTCAATCACCTCATTCAGAGAGCTGAAGGCTTTTTCCATGGGTCTGACGGAGGCTGTTGAAGGGATGCAGAAGTTTATGTCCAAGACAGTGAGAGCTCATCCTCCTTTGGTAATGATCTTTCTGTTCTAAGGCACCCCTTGAAAAGTCCAAACACCATTCCTGGAATACAAAAGAGCTGCCCTCACCAAAAGAACCATTTCTTTCCTCATTCAAACAGCTGGTTTAGCCAAGGATGGTACAGTCATTGAAACAATGATAAAAAGACAGTATACCAATTCTCCACAAAACCCACCAATGCTCACCTGTAAGGGTGTTTCATTACATCTTGCAGTCAGTAGCTAGACTGATTTGCACATATCCAAACTGGAAATGTACACATAAATCATATTCATGTTTGCAACCACAAGAAGTTTGTATTTCATTAGTTAAAATCACATAGAGGCATAAAAGAAAATTGATAGTATGAAAATCGAAGTCTACTCTTCAAATAAAAAGACAAAATCTAAAACCAAACATTTCATTAAATGCTCCCATGACATCTTGTATTAACACATTTTTCTAGGCAATATTGTAACTGAACTACTCTGAAAATAGAAATCAAAAAACATTTTGAATGCATTCCATGCCAATACAAACCTACCTCTAAGAATGCACCCATACCAAATAGATGACCCTTGCCCAACTTTCACATCTCCAACCAAAGATGCACTGGGAGCCACAAACACATCTTTGGCTACATTTGGAACTTTGTCATAGAGATTCATAAGAGGGCGATGCCTTGATACTGCAAATAAAAGAAAGTCTGTGTTAGTCTGATAGCAATCAAATCTGAACCCTTAAAGTTAACATCGCTATACTCCAAGATTCATTAATTGGCAAGATAATTATCAGCATTAATTTTCCAACATAGAGGAGCATGATGAAACAAATCAGGTTCCATATACAACACATCAGAAATATGGATTAAGTTAAAAAGTGATGCTTAAATTAGATGTTAGAGTGAAGGAGAAAAATATGAATCTAATTGACTTCAAGACATTTTTGCTACTTCAAAAAAACTCTACATAGTAAATCAATTTCCTAAGTAGCCAGTTATTGCCCTGCAATCTCCAGATCTGAACCCAGTTTCGATTCCAGGTTGGTCTTTGCAAGGGCCCTAACAGGACACCATTTCCTCTGCAAGTTTTTTCCCAGATAAATCTTGGGCAAACCTTGGCAAACCAGGAATTAGTTTGACCAAATTTTGCAGAATCAAAAACAATATTTAAAATTCATTAATCTAATTCCAATGCAAATCTCCAACAGAGCACCATGTAGATATGCTCTTGATTTTAACACTTGTATGTTTGTTGCTTGTTTTGTCAACATCTGCTCACTCAAACCAGGATCATAACGTCTTGAAATGAAAGATTTGGTGTTTCCTCTCAGTACTCCCCTAGGTCTGGGGATTCCTTGTTTCTGCTATTGACAGTTGTAATTCAATGTTCAGGATCCTATCCCTCTTTCTTCTGATTTTGTTCATGTTTCATGCCCAGGCATTGTGTCCAAGGGAGCTGAGGGCAATTCTGCTTGAGTTTGGTTTTGAAATTTGTTAAAATTTCTCTTTTTTAAGCTGGTGCCAGAAGTTTTGGAAAAAGAGAGTGCTATGTTGATTTAGGGAGAATCTGCAGGTTTCACAATTTCTGGCTATGCCTTGCTGATCTCCATGACCAGATCTCTAAGCATTGAAATCCCTTACTTTCATCAGATTTAGTCATTTATCCGTGCAAACACAATTATATCATTGTTGTTTGTTTAGCTGAAGGTTGATTGGGCATTCCCCCTTAAGATGGGTCCCTGGGCTTGGGGCAACACTTCTCTCTGTTTGAAGCCAAGGCATCCTGAGTTCAATCCCTCTTATGAAGCCCTCAGCAATTCCAGTTTGAGCTAGGCTGCCAAATCTCCACCTGCAGTTTTGGCTCTCCCCTAGCCTGTCATCTAATATTGATTCCTTGGGAAAGCTTATTTCTATCTCTTGGGATATGATCTCACACTCTCTTCCTAGCTTTGCCTGCCTGCTCATTAAATGGACTTCCTGAGGATTTTGCTTGAGGAGATTTGGCTCAAGGTTGGTGATCGTATTTGTAAGCAACAAATGGATTATGAGAGAATTACCTTCAGATGTAGATATTGCTTTGCCCGTGTTCAAATGGCAGAAGCTTGCTCGCAAAATAGGATAAAATATTAAAAAGATCCAAGGAGGATTCCTAGTAGATGGGTGCTGGTCTTTGTTTTTTTTGCTTAAAGCTTTGCAATCTCTCTCTCTCTCTCTCTCTCTCTCTCTCTCTCTCTCTCTCTCTCTCTCTCTCTCTCTCTCTCTCTCTCTCTCTTCATAGACCTCTATTATCATCCCGATTCAAAGGTTTTGCTTTAGTCGTGTTTGAATTCTTTTAAGTGGATACATGGTTGATTTGAAGCTATCACTACTCCATTGAGAACTTTGTTGCACAAATAACATCATTTGCTAGCAATTATTCTCTACTAGTGAACAATATTAAATCTTGACTTTACCATTTAACTCAAGGAGAATTGGGGTTGGTATTTTGATTGTTGGACACGTTTACATGTGTTACATGCATGTGAGTACAATTTAAGTCAATTGTGTCCACTTTTTAGAACTTCCGATGCAAAGGTCTTTTTTGGAGATTTTTTTTTGTTCTTGTCTTTTTACTCCGTGGAGGATGTGAGAGTGTTGAGATTCATGACTTATTCAATTGAATGTTTATTTCCCAACACTAAAGCACTATTCTTTGAAAGAGTCGGATGAAGGATAAGGGAAAGAAAAAAACAACAATCAAGTAGGTTATTACCAATTTTGCATCTTAATCTCCTAAAATAACGAAACCTCCTTTCATTACCCTAATTAAGAGGTGATGGTAAATTTCATTTTAAAAAGATGAGCAAACTGAAGAAATAAAGAGAGCGTGCAACTACAACTATAATAAGACAATAAATGCCTGTTATAAAAGGGTAAGCAAACCTATTAAATATCTTCAAGAATACCGTAAGATGGGATTACTAAATTAATTTCCTCTTTTGCCCTTCCACCTCTACAAAGAAACACTAATCCTTTATCTTTGTATTCAAGCAACACGATGAATATTTTTAAATTAGGTGGTTTGTGGGCCGACTTGGTTGCTTAGTCAAATGTATGCATAACGATTTATCTAAGTTCTACAAGAACATCAAATTCTTCCTAAACGTGCATAGGTTGAAGGTGTTGGATTGTGATTAGCGTTTGAATCTTTGGTTTACCATAATTTGTGTGGAAAATGATCTAACGGGTCCAAATGTTGCAATCATCTTGCACGTATATACCTTTGGCATTAAAAACCATGAATTATTCATTTAACAAAGTTAAACGGAGGAATCTGTGTAAGTTGAGTGTTCTATCACTGATAATCTTGTTAGAATTAATGTTTACCTGATGTAATAAATGGAATTTACAGTTTAACTCTTAACAAAGTAATGAAGGCATCAAATTGTGCTCTTATTCCTCAATTGTTACACAAGAGGCAAGCACCCACCACGATTAGAAATCCATATACCATATACATGTGTGTTGACTCATTATAAATTGCATTGAAAGAACTTAAATATATTAGTGAATTAATTATATCTAATATTTTGTAACCCTATTTGAAAATATGAACCATGAACACTGAGAGGTTGTGGCTACACGAGCAAACCCAAATTATTGTTTTTCTCTACTTTCCTTAATTTTTTGCAAACAAGGTAAAGGGGCAATAGACCTTTCTTGGATTGAGCCCAACCAGCTCCCCATATTATTAGAGATTCAGAGATCACACAATCAACAGTTTTAACACCATATGCCTCATCTACATAGATGTAGGAGAAGAATCAACTCATCTCACAAATTTAATAACCATCTATACATGTCTACTATAATTGTGCAGAGCTAAGGAATTAAATAATCCTCTCTACCTTCCAACAGATACATAAAAACCTACGTAACCCAGGGACGCGTACCTGGCCAAAAAAGGGTCGTCCCGAAATGGAAATGTCTAAGGGATGAAATGGAAATGCCTCAAAAACATTCCTGCCCGTTTCTGAATACATTTGCAAAAAGCACAAAAACATCCGAAGACAGCTTGTCACCCCCTAGCCATCACCGATAGCACAGGAGTTAAAAAGTTCCTTTTTGTTTTAAAAAAATAAAAAATATGCTCTTGGATTGGGCCTGAGTTGGTATCCATACCTTTTTGTGAAAGCTCCCTACATTTGTTTGTTTTTGGTAAATACTTTCTGATATGCAATGTAATTCTCTTTGGCTTGTGTTTTGAATTTGAAATTTTTCCTTTTGTCATCCAAATATTGCACTTCATTTCAGATTTTACACCCAAAAATATCTAAAAGAAAAAAATAAAATTGCCCATATTTCAAGCCAGATTTCTCTTAAATCCAAAATTTATGGCATTTAAGGTATTATATTTTACTCATGTTTCGTTATTGCATTTTTGGAGTTGATTTTACAACAAAGACATCAGGAATGTAAATTTCAGATTTTCAACTTCAATAAGTGCTTTTTTTATGTTATAGTTTTATATTTAGAATGAATGAAAGAAAGAAATTATATTAATGTCCACGGATGGCCAAAAGGGGAAGAGCAAAATAAAATAGATACAAAATTATATTATAGCTTTAGAATGAGTGAAAGAAAGAAATTATATTAATGTCCATGGATGACCAACGGGGAAGAACAAAAGAAAATAGATATAAAATTATTATCATATGTTTACTGTTTTGTCATTGTGACTTTTGTCAATTAATGTAATGACAATAACAATTGAACTCCAATATAATGTGCTAAGGTTCTATGATGTATATGACGATTATCTTATGAATGCTGTCATATGAATCTGAAATTTTCTATAATTTTAAAATTTTCCCTAGTTTTAAAATAGCCGTTCCCTGGTGTCCCCAAAAGAATGGCTCTCTCCTGTCCCCACACCCATAACTCATTCCCCTGTCCCCACTCCACCCTGTCCCTGAAACAACTACTAACATATAAAACTGATTTAAAAGCCCGTAGTTACTTTTCTTAATTTGCTTGTATCTTTCCTAATGGCAATTCTCAGAAACCTTTAAAGCATGATTTTCAAAAAAATATTTCTAATATGGAAGCTTTTGGGGGCATGGAAACATGGCATGAAAAACATGTTTTCACTTAAATATTTATGGGACCATGTTCAGGGTAACACTGTCACATCTGCATGGCATTGGTATGAGGTAACAAGTAAAACTGCATTGCCAGTGATTAATTTGACAGTCACAAACATCATAATTGAGAATTTTTAAGATGCAAAGACCCGAAAGAACAACATCAAGGATAACTTCACTGTAAGAACAGATCATGATGCTGTTTCAAAAGAACAACATCAAGGATAACTTCACTGTAAGAACAGATCATGATGCTGTTTCAATGTTAAGAACTCCACTCTGAAGTCTCAAGCTGGACTAAAATATGGTCAGTAGTATGCAGTCAATTAAGGGGATAAAATACCGGGTGTGTGCCCTTGGTGAAATTGATCCAAATGAAATATTCATATATGCACATTAAAGACTAAGGGAAAGTTATATGCAGATCTTTGCAAGTGTGACAGTTGCTCGAAAGACGGATACATTAAGTTCAACAATTTGTGAGGGGCACTACTCCAACATAAACAAATATAAAAAAAAATCAAATCAATTATGAAGGAAAGCATTGTATAACAATGCTGCAAATTACAAGGGGCAGAAGTCCACATGAAAATATAATTAAAAGAAAAATGTAGAACAAATAAAATCACAAGAAAAATAAAGAAACGACCTTAGAAGTGCCAAAGGCAAAGGCCATCTCAAGCATAAGCTTAAGAAAGGTGTTTATGAGATCCTCTGCTCCTGTAAGGGTAGCCGTATTGGTTAGACCAGCCAATATTCCAAAATAAAATAATCAATTAAGCAAAACAGGCTGTGGTCAATGACAGTAGTAGTTTGAGAAATTAATAAGCTGACTCCATCTTCCTCTTAGTCACGATGTTTATAGGTAAGGATGTAATAAAAAATCTCAATCAAGAATGACTCAGGTATTTCACTAATTATGGTTTCAGTTATGTGACCTGAGACATCAAATTTTAAATTCCCAAAATAGTTACATTTGCATTTAAATAAATAAAGGAAAATTCCCAGAACTCCAAGCTGATGTTCAAGTAAGAAAATGCTATTACAATGGTAAGCCAACCAATATACAAACAAATCAGAGGAAGAACATGAAGACAACAAAATGCATTCAATGATAAGTGGTAAGGCAGAGTCATTAAAATGGTGACGACCCAGATTCAAGTCTCATAAGGCATGTTCATCGCTTCAACCACAACAAAAATAAGGGTTAAACCTAATGAAATATTCCCCATGCATTTTGCGCTCCTGAGATAGATAGTTTGGCAATGTCTGATATTTTTCAGGTCAAAATTCTATAAATATTAAATTTGACAAATACATGTAAAATATAAAAAGGAAAAGTACACGTGTTTCCATGAGCAAGGTCTTGCAACCAAGAGGCATGTCAGTCATTCTGTCAGATAAGAAGTTTAATATTTACCTCTATTCAAGTGTATCAGGGGTCATTGTCATAACAAGAGTTTCAATCATTTTTTATAAATACATATTTAGGCCATATGAGTGCATTTTGAGTGTATCCCTTGGTGTCTACAGAATACCGAGGAATAAAACCATACTCTAGATACTTCAATGGACAAATTAAATAATGATTGTAGGGCTCAACAAAAGAGATGTGAGCAAGCTGTGGGGAAATCCATGTTTAACGAATCTTAAGAATGTAATCTACACGTTGTTGACAAACTCAACAAAAACTTGCCTGACTCACAAGTACTTGCGGGTCGCCTAGACTCAGCAAGTGACTCGCAGTTGTGAGTCCCTAGACTCAGCAAGTAACTCGCAGAAAAACACTAATATTGATAATCATATGACATCGTGACATGAATTGAACTTGTTTTTATCAAAAAAATGGAAAAAAAAACCCACTTATACCCTTTGAAAATTCAGTTTTATGCATGTTTTCTAAAGATTACTTTACTCATTTGTGCTTTTGAATGTTTGGGAATTTTGCCAAGTTTTTTCCCGAGATTTTCCCGAGCATTGTCCCAAAGTTTTGGTCGAATTTTGAAAGATTTTGGGTCTGCTAGGTTTTGACGAGTACAATTTTGTCAAGTATGAGTTTAAGCATCCCCTCCACCACAGTGAAGGTTGCCCATAACTTAAACAGAAATTGCACAGCTGAAAATTTAAAACAGTTAAAAACTAAATATTTAGGGTGCCCAAGGTTGCATACTGGGAGTGCCCCATGGCATCTTCCCAACACAGACGATTAAAAATGGGTTCAAAATTACTAATTGCAAAAACAGAAGAATGTGGATTCGTTGACCTTAGTATGCATACGATCTAAAGTACATTCCAACTCAAATTAATTTACATTAATACACATAACAAAATTCCTTCCCAAAAACTGCAAACAAAAAACAATATCACTGCTCGCCTAAATTGCAGATACCCTAACCCGCATCCAAAAGTTAGAAAATACAGAAAGATCAAAACCACGACAAGTAGACGACAAAGACAAAAAAGAGGATAGATGGGACTCTTTGTTTATACATACATTGTTCCTGGAACACGTAATTTCCTTGAAGGCGACAACCCAGTCGATCGAGTGCTTGCCCTGTCTCCCGAACCCAAAACCCCACATTGTAAAAGGCCTTACCAAATGAAATCATCTCTCTTGATCGCTTTTGAGTTCTTGTATACTAGGTAGATTCTAAAGAAAACTATGTGGGCATGAGAGGAAATATATGTTTCTGATAAATTGGGATGGAATAAGTTTGATCTGTGAAGGAATGACGACAATTGGCGTGATGCAGAAAGCAGCCAATAGGTCAAAAAGTACGCTGAATATGAAATACAGTTTTCCAACTTTTGAGGTCCGGGTTATGCTAGGTTATAATTCTTATTACGGTGAAAAATGCAATCTTTGGACCCATTTTAATCCATTTGTCTAAAGTAATGAATGATTAGTGTATGTGGTGTATTTTATTGTTTATAATTCATTGGATTGAGTGTATGTTTCTAGATTCTATTGTGTGAAAATTTTTGTATCAATTCTCACACAATCGAATCCAAAAGTATACATTCAAATAATATGATTTTTATTTATAATTATCTATAAAAATATCACTGTCACTTGCATCTTGGGAGGTTCAAGAGAAATGTGGATAGGAAATTAAAGATAAAAATTTAATCAAAGATCTATTATGGAAATGAATTCAAAAAAATACATTTTTTTGTTTGTTATATATTAAAGAAAAAGTAGTAATAGAATCTAATTGTGATTCAAATGTCCTAATTCCATAAGTATTCTACTCTATATCGCATTGATGGATTGACCAATACACATTAGAAACCTGGTGTACTTATCTACAATTTGTGTGGTGATTAACAAAAATAATAAAAAAATCTGCAACTTTTGAGGTCTGGGTTATAATAGATAGGTTATAATTCTTATTATGGTGAAAAATGCAATCCTTTGGACCCATTTTAATCCATTTGTCAAAAGTAATTATTAGTGTATGTGGTGTATTTTATTGTTTAAGATGGTAAATAATATAATATTTATTTATATTTATCCATAAAAATATCACTAGCACTTGCACCTTGGAGGTTCAAGAGAAATGTGGATAAGAAATTAAAGATAAAAATTTAATCAAAGATCTATTATGGAAATGAATTAAAAAAAATACATTTTTTTTGTTACATATTAAAAGAAAATGTAGTAATAGAAACTAATTGTGATTCAAATTTCCTAATTCCATAGGCATTCTACTCTATATCGCATTGATGGATTGATCAATACACATTAGAAACCTAGTAAACTTATCTACGATTTGTGTGGTGATTAACAAAAATAATAGAAAAATCATGGTTATGAACAACAATGCATGTATTAATAAAAAAACTTGTGAAGAAGGAAATCAAATCCAAAGACATTGATTCATTCAAATCTATGATGTTTTCTAAGTTATCTCTTCTGGTTTCCACCATGTTTTTCCCCTCTTCTAGACCAAGGTCCCTAGACTTTAAGAACTATTGCTTTTGTGTGGCAGTCGGAAGAGTGTAGTTTAGCTTATTGGACCATTGTATACAATTCAAGAATAAACATCAAAATCAAGACTTTCACAATAAAAGTACATAAAAGGTGAAACTCAAATAAATTACTTTAGAAGTGTTTAAAGAGTCCAAACATATTAGTTTTTTGTTATGGTACTTCTTTGATACTTGTTATATTGATATATATTACAATAAACTTACACACTACAATAGAAATATACATTACATAATATATTTTAAGTGATAAAATAAATATTTTTAAAGTAAAGACACAAACTAATCCCTTTTATAGAGAAGTCTCAATAATATATTTATTTGAACGATGAAAAAAAGTCCTACACAATGGAATCCACAAGCAAAAAAATAAGAATTACAATAGACTATGAAAATTGATAGACATAAACTAGTCAACTTGAAAGAAACAAAATTAAAGTGAATTTTCTCTTCTTTTTCATTTTTTTCTGATTAGTCCCTTGTATTTTTCCCAACGGTTTTTTTCAATTTCCATGGTAAATCAACAACAAACAGAAGAAAATCAATGATTTTCTATTCATTTTTATGGACAGGGAAAAAAGTTGGCACTATTCAGTACGTGGCAGCCCCAAAACAATTCACATGTCCTGTCTCTGCTTCTGCTTCCACATTTTGCATACATGCATGCTATACGGTCAACAAACATGGGCACTTCTGGAAGAGATTTTGAGGTAGGTTTGTTTCAACACCTACATTTGTGTTATTCTTGGCTTCTTTTGTTTTGTCATTGTCTTTGCATTATCAGTTAACAGACACAAATAAGCAACACTAGGTTACCTTACAAATAATTTCATTCCAAAAAAATTGAGTAGATTAAGATGAAACAAACCGAGAATTACCAAACGTGTTTTTATGAATATCTGCATTTATTTTCCTGCTCCAGACTCCTTCCAGGTTAACTAAAAGGAAGCTTGTCTTGCAACCCTAAAATCCTTGGAAACTTTTAGAAACAATTTTGACACAGGAGCTTCAAACCCTTAGGTATCCCAAAATGACTTTCCAATTCTTTTGGAGGAAGGAAACATGAAATTTTTGGCATCTCCGGAGTGCTTTAGCTACTGCCCCACAAATTTTAAATTTATTTAAGTTTTCAAATAATTATTTTATTTTTAAAGTCGTCTGATATACTGTCTACAATTAACTCGATGTACATAATTCCACCACTTGCTTTCTAGTTGCATTATTTTTTTTTCTGAAAAACCATTTTAAACAAGGCCGAATTATAACCGGTAGTGATATACAACTTCGCTAATCAAACAACTGGCAAATCAGAATATAAACAACATGAATTAATCATTGCTATATCAATATTTTTATGTCCATTCAAATCTGAGTTTGTTTCTTATGCTTCCATCATTTACTTTTTACTTCGATGAGTTAGAACTGTATCTAAATTTATTACAGGGAAACACGTTTTTGGAGGAAATATGGTTTGCGGTGTGCAAGCAAATGCAAAAAAATGGTATCTTATTGTTCAAAGCTTAACCGTGTACGTTGAGTTTTTTTCAATGTTCTGTCTCTTGTGATATTTTTAGCCCTAAATCTTTGTTTTCTTTTATTTGGGTATACAGGAAAGGAGTGGAACGTCAAATCTGTCTAAAGAAATACAAGAGAGAGAAATCCATGACCATGAATCACATGGCCTGGATGCTACTATTGATGAAAACACTGTTCCTGAAGATGTGAAATGACCAAGTATTCTCCAGAGAATTGAGGAGATCAAAGCTCTTTTTCAAAACTGTGTTTTTAAAGAAATTTTAATCAAATCCATATGAAGGGCCAAACAGGGGTAATCTTATCCAGGTTTTTATGTGATTCCTGTCAATATAATGAATGTGGCATTTATTTATTTTAAATTTTTTTTTGGGCTACCCTAATGAACTTCTGGGCGAGTTATTAGGGATATTTGATTTCTGCTTTTTCTGAAATGAATGTTTACTTTTTTAGGTCTCATGGTTTTTGTATATCAATATGTTTATCTGAAAATAACATTTTAAAACAAGCAATTGATTGGAATGGACTTGGCAAACACTACTCTGACTCAATCCTGTTCTTTTAGCTTTTACTAAGCAAATTAGCATAGCATGAAGCTCAATGATTGTTCTATTTTCTTGATTACTGTTATAGTTTTATCTATGTTCATTCTATTTTTTTGATTATTTTTCTTGTTTTATTTTCATTTTAAACAACTAAACAATACATACAAAATATTACAGTACGTGCCATCAAAATCAGCTTACTTGAAGACAGTCCAAACATTGATGGAACACTGATAGAATTGAGCTGGGCGACTATAAATTTTTTAGAGTAACTGACGACATTATCAGTGCATGTTCATCTATCATCTCTCATATGCATATTGTCTTAATAATGAAGGTTGTAGCGGATTTTATTGTCTCGGAAAATTTAATGTGCAGGAGATGACTGCATCGCATTTGATAGTGGGTGCTCACAGATGTAAGGAATCTCGCATGCGCTCCAAGCCAAGGTATAAGGTAGCTTTCAGTGCTTGTGAATCAATTTTTTTAGGGTATATTATTAATTTGATTTATTAAATATGCAATAATTTTTGGGTGTTGATTTCCTTTGTTCTCAATCATTTATGTTGATCCATATTTTCTTCCTAATAGTTGAGAGAATTCATTTTTGTTGTTTATTTTCTAATGTAAATGTTATTGTATTCCAAAGCACCATCTCTGTAATAACAGAAAAGGTTTTGAATTGATGAAATTTTAAGCCTCATCTCAATAGCAAATAATATTATCTAAACATAACATTTACAAAGGAGTTTGTAAATTGGAAAAAATAATCATGTTTTTTTTATTAGATAAAAGCTTTTTGAAGGCAGTTATAAATTGTAAAAGAATTTCGAAAGAGCCCCAAATCTATATTGAATACATCTGTTATCCAAAATTTGTATCAATATTTAATTAATTGTTAAAAAAATTCTATAATTAAAATATAAATTAAGTTTGTAAAGCTAAGAGACAAAGCTATTTTGAACCTCTTGTGTTATATTCTCTTCTAGTGATAGTGTCTACATAAGATTAAGAAGGGTATATTTAGCCATCAAGTATGCATAGTTACTATTAGAGTCTTATTATGTAAAATTGAGGTATTTTCTCTTTCTATGTGGAATATTTCCTAACTCACCGGGATCCTCCATCAATGATTACTTGTGCATGATCCTTGTTGAAAACTTGTACAACTAAAATTGAAGTCAAGCAAGTTATAGATAAATTTTTGTTTGAACACGAGCCTTGCCAACTCACACTAAAAAGGAAGTAGAATGACAATCAATATCAAACCTCTATTTTGACCCAAGTAACTTTCATAGACCACAATCAATTATCTATAACAAGGTAATAAGAATCACTCTATATTAGTATAATAGAGACAAATGCTTAAGATATCCGATGAAAGAGATAATACAAGACAACTTTTGTACTCACTTTTCAATTTCTACTATACTCATCATTTTTAGTTGTCAATTGTAGATACAAACGTCAAAGGAATTGTTCACAACAACAATTGTAGGAGATTAAGTTGTTGTCAAGAAACAGTACAGCAAATCCCCCCCTCTACATATGGTTTAGTAGGTTAAGCCGTTCATTCTCTTGATTCAATAGTTACTTGTAGATACATGGAGCTTCTAGTTGAAACACACCATATCTTTGATAATGAAGACCTCCAGTTGTATTGCTTGCACATGAAGACCTTCAATTGTGTGCTATTTTGAAATTGTATCATACTGTTTTCGATATGACATCTTGTACCCACATCAATATTTTTTACATACTTCTTTACCTAAATACATTACAAATATACAAGATTTTGTAAGGCTCATGAGTATTATTAATGGAATTGTTTGTTTAATCTCTGTCTAGAAATTCTCTTTAAAGTTTGCTTCAACTATAATGTATTCCTGAAAGTAGTTGAAAGCACATTCTATTTACTATATCTCCTATTGTTGTCTTCTCCTATGTTACTCATTGACATAATACTACAGTTATTCTAATGCTTATTGATAGGTGTCTTCTTACTTACTAAGAGGTGTCTTCTTACCTGGTTACATGCAATAATTGAACAAGTAATTACTAATGAGTCATTTCCATCTAGTCTTAACATTGATACACCACTATATGAGATGAGTAGATATTTTCCCCACGTGTTTTGCAAGGTCATTTTATTTTTATGTGCTCCAATTTCTTGCAAACTACATAGTGTAGATTATATTTACTGTGTCTCCTTATATTGTATCCTATGTTACTTATTGAGAGCTATCTGCCTAAAATTTAACAAGCACCAACATTAGTATAGTCACAGTACTCAAATCTACATGTGTTATGGCTCTACGAATTTTAAACATGAAAAAAAAATATAAAGGTATCACTAGAATCATCTAGATTATGAACAAAACTCCCATGAATTCCTGGTGGATAGCATTGCACACTCATTCTCCTAGTACAAACATGTTTAAGAGTCTTTTAAGCACACCAAAATCTATATGTGAATGCTTATTGATAGGTGTCTACTTACTTACTGAGAGGTGTCTTCTTACCTGGTTACATGCAATAATTGAACAAGTAATTACTAATGAGTCATTTCCATCTAGTCTTAACATTGATGCACCACTATATGAGATGAGTAGATATTTTCCCCACATATTTTGCAAGGTCATTTTATTTTTATGTGCTCCAATTTCTTGCAAACTACATAGTGTAGATTATATTTATTGTGTCTCCTTATATTGTATCCTATGTTACTTATTGAGAGCTATCTGCCTAAAATTTAACGAGCACCAACATTAGTATAGTCACAGTACTCAAATCTACATGTGTTATGGCTCTACGAATTTTAAACATGAAAAAAATATATAAAGGTATCACTAGAATCATCTAGATTATGAACAAAAGTCCCATGAATTCCTGGTGGATAACATTGCACACTCATTCTCCTATTACAAACATGTTTAAGAGTCTTTTAAGCACACCAAAATCTGTATGTGAATGCTTATTGATAGGTGTCTACTTACTTACTGAGGGGTGTCTTCTTACCTGGTTACATGCAATAATTGAACAAGTAATTACTAATGAGTCATTTCCATCTAGTCTTAACATTGATACACCACTATATGAGATGAGTAGATATTTTCCCCACATGTTTTGCAAGGTCATTTTATTTTTATGTGCTCCAATTTCTTGCAAACTACATAGTGTAGATTATATTTACTGTGTCTCCTTATATTGTATCCTATGTTACTTATTGAGAGCTATCTACCTAAAATTTAATGAGCACCAACATTAGTATACTCACAATACTCAAATCTACATGTGTTATGGCTCTATGAATTTTAAACATGAAAAAAATATATAAAGGTATCACTAGAATCATCTAGATTATGAACAAAACTCCCATGAATTCCTGGAGGATAGCATTGCACACTCATTCTCCTATTACAAACATGTTTAAGAGTCTTTTAAGCACACCAAAATCTATATGTGTCTCCTTTAGACCAAGGGCAATGTGTTGAGTTTTGATAGTATTGTCCAAATAATAGGGCATGAAAAGAATTGATGTAAAGGAGTTGTTGAGGGCTAGTATGGCTCTTGTGATATCCGAGTCTTGCACATGAATAGTTTGTGATATGTAGATATGCAAGAAAATTTTGGTGAAGAAAAAGTGTAGATAGTCCACCACAAAATATGACCAACAATTTTTTGTGCAAGAAAAAGTTCAAATTGTCCACTACAAGCTATGACTAGTGGTACTTTGTTTGCACAATGACAAGTCAAAATTCATAATTTGAGACCATCTTCTTTTGTGGCAAGTGTAGCAGTTAGATGGAGGAAAGTTAAAATAGTATTGCCAAAACCATAACCATCTCTGCATAAAACTTGCAAGAACCATGGCAAGCATTGAACAACTTTGATAGAAAATGCATATCACATAGACCAATCTCCCATCTCGGCAAAAGGCAAGGACTCCAGCTGTATGCAACTCTTGTTTGAAATCTATTTGGTACAAGTTTTCTATTTTGGAACGATAGAGAAAATATTTGGAGTGCTAATTAAAATTGTTTAATTTCAAGCTCTAACATCAATATCAATATATATGTCATTTAACATTGAGTTTTATTTATTTTTAGATGTGTACAATTAGTAATATTACATGAAAGCAATAGAATTTGCATATGCAGATGGCAATATTTCTTTTTGCATTGAATTTTGCAATTTTATTTCTTTTGCTTGAGAAAGAGATCTTTTGCTCAAATTTGAGTTTTGCAAATTGAGTCAATACAATATTTAGAATTACTAATATTGTAACTGCTCTTAATAGTTCTTTCTCACACTTTTGTGGGTCATGCAGGATGATTTGAGGAAATCTTGGTTTTGCAAGAGGTGTGACACAATGAATTTCAAGCTAAGATTAATTATTTTATTTAAAGATTTTTGTTGTTGAAAGCAATGATTGGTATTATGTGGAAAATTTAATTTGAAAAATGATCTTAAAATTTAAGGGTGAAAATTAAAATTAGAATTTGTTTATATAATACTATTCTTCTAAATCTAGCATTATTGTTTATATTCATACTCTCGTGCTTATGTTGATTAGGATATATGATAGTATGGTTGTTCTTTGCATTTTTGTTTAGGCAATATGAGAATTTTATAATCTTTCTTGCATACTATTTATACTAAAATGCACAAAGAAAATCTAATCATTCCGATAATTCCAATATCATGGAGTTCCAATGTTGTTAAACTTTGGGTTTCTTTTATGGTGAAAAGTTGCAGGTTCTAGTATTTCCAAGGCTTCCATCCTTTGTAGTTAGGAAAGTTTCACTCTATTCAAGTTGAAAAGTAGACACGTTGGCATTCTTCCCACACTAATATAATATTTTAGAGGAAAATAAAAAGTACCTACAATATGCTTTTTTTAAAATAACATTATTCTCTTTAGACATCCTTTTAAGAAGAAATGATATCAAATTTCCAAGCTTCACATACCAAATTATTATGATCACCAAAAGTCTGGTTGTTAGACAAGTGAGGACATCTATGTCAAAAATCAAATGAAAATATATGATGAAGAAGCATGAAGATTCAAATTTTGAAAACTTGTTATATTTTATAGCATTATGCTTCTTAATTCTGATACTATTTACAATGTAAATAAAATTTACAAAAGTATTATTAAGGATGGAGATCATCTTTAACTCTCATCATAATAATCATCAATTCTTGAAGTTGCAATGAGATGAGTAACTTCTATGTTATTACTTGATAGCTTCTTTTTCTACAAATTCAAATCAAACCTACACTGGTTGCTTTGTAAGACTTATAAATGCTACACAACCAAATTGGAGTGAAGAGTACTTCTTGTGAACTACTTTGTGAGAGCCTTCTATTGAATTATGGTGAAATTGAACCATCAATTTTGTGCATTCCCTTAGAAAACAAGGCAAGGAACAAAAACAATCACAAGAGGTCTGCTTCAAAGTAGCTTATATACTATGTAAGTATATCATTTCGAATTGGCGCCTTCTTCAAAGCACATTGAGCTGTGTAGACTATTGCAACAATAAACAACGATGGGTGAAATTTGATCATAACATGAGCTTTCTTAGGAAGAACACAAGATTTTTCATTTGACCATTCAAGAAGATATATTGTTAGAAACAAAACTAAATTATGTTAATGTGTAAATTTGAATGAGACCCAAAAAATGACCAAGATTAGTTGGCAATTTTTAGGGAGAAGAAAATATTAAGGCAAAGGTGTGTGTATTGACAATATTATATGATTTAGTCATCAAAAGGAAAAAAAGAAAAAACAAGAGGAACACATGTAAAGATATATTATTTTAATATTCTATTCTTCAGGAAACAATTTAGTTTGACATATCTTATTAGTTGACTCCACAACTTTTGTATTAAATTAAGTTATAACTTGTTAACATTTTTTGGCTAATTATCGCAATTTCATAACTAACATCACATATTGGAATTGATTTATAGCATTTTAATCTTTTTTATGATAAATATTATCAAACTTGTAAAACCAAGATAATGTTATTTAAGCCAGGTTTCTAATTTGGATCTAGTCACAAAGTTTCTTATCAGACTACATGATTGATCTGACATCTAATTAAAATCCATGAGTGATTGACTCATTTTATCTCTACCTAGTACATTTTACTATCTTTAATACCAATGTTATTCTCAAACAAACATTAAATTTTGCCTTTACACAAAATGGAGAAACAAATATATATGAAAAAAGTTAAATAACGAGCACGTTCAACAACAAATCTTCCATAAAATGTTTGTATTTCATGAGGAAGCACATGTTTATGAATGAGATAGCTCATGAATAAGCTCTTTGGAAGCACATGATTATGTATGAGATAGCTCCATGTAGAGTGTGCATACTTTCAAAGCTAAAACAAAAAGAGTAAAAAATAAATCTTTGGCTTAATTTAAGATTTGAATTTCACATATTCTAGAAATATCAAATGTTATAAATAAATTTCAATCTACAATGTTAATTATGAAATTGTGATGGTTCGCTAGATAGTTATTATCATGTTATAACTTATGTTAAACAGATTCTCATTGACTTTAAATGATATATGATGTTTGTAGAGTATTAATAACATATGTCAAAGTAAATTATTTACTGAAGAATAGACCATTAATAGAATGGATCCCTACAAGTCTCTCTTGATTCTTTTTTTCTTTCTTTTGATATAAGTATCCATATAAATATATAAGCAAGGCAATTAAAGCAGTACCCAAGAACACCATTTAAGTAAAGGAAGTGAGCCCAAATCTCTTCTAGTGTGATTGACATACAAAAAGTGATTACATATAAAGCTACACCATTGAGTACCATGGCAAACATAGCATAAATGCATTAAACTCACAAAACGTAAACTATCAAAAGACCAAGGGAATTAACTCATCTATCCAGAAGATGAGCTCAATTGTTCTCATAATTGTTTCTACATTGGCTTACCTATTTTCAATCATTATTTGAGTCTCTATAGATAAATATTTTCTCACATTTCTTATACATTTTTTTCTAGATGCCTTAGTAGAATTGATATTATATTTCTCCAAAAGAAAATGTGTTGAAGGCAAATATTGGCTACTGACATTGAAATGTACATTGGTAGAACAAGATTTTGATTTGGAACTGAAATCTAGACGTTGCAATGGAACATTGCTATTGTTCTTTTCTATTTTAAATTTATATGAAGTGACCATGTACTTTCATGTGGGTATTGTTGCAGTTGGTGTTGTGGGTATAGCTACTGCCATTGATGGAGCCAAACACCTTGTTGCTTTAGGATATGCAAAGATGTACTCTTAAAAGTTTCAATAGAAATAGATTCTCTTTATAAAGAAGATGTCCTAGTTTAAGTGAAGGAAAAAAATTAGAAAGACAATAGTGAATGAAATGAATCCCCAAAAAACTCATTGAAATCATGGTAAGGGACTTACCTCAATATTTTTCTTTCAACAATGCTGATGAGAAAAAATGGATAGAGTTTATAAAATATTTTTAAATGAAACAAACCGAAACCAAGCTCCCTACAACTACTGAAAAATGGATAGAGTTTGCAAGAAAATATAACAAAACCTTATAAAAGAAAAATATTTTGAAATGAAACAAACCAAAACCAAGGCTGCTTACAACTTTTGTTCCAATATATTCACAATAAACAAAAAGTAGATTTGAAATCTAATTGATTCAAAAATCTAGAAGCCGGATCTTTACAACCTTTATAATAAAAATATTAAATATCAAACAATTATTAAACATCCAATCTCAAACTTATATACCACCCAATTAGAGTCTCTATTAATTTAGGCTCATAAAACTATTTTTTACTAAGTGACTTGATATAATGCACAACCAACATACATATGATTTACATAGTAGTAAAGATGACTTTTAACCTTGTGAGAAGCTAGATCTGCATCTATTGATACGTGAGGTACAACTAGGGCTTTCTACAGTTAATGAACTGGACCATTATTATTTTTTCTATAGTTAATGAACTAATAATAGATATATTGAACAGTGATGACCCTATTCATTTCCAAAAAAATAAAAAATCTCCAATGGTCAACAAACATAGATTCCAATAGATCTCAGTAATTTAGCAGTCATATTATGGTGCAGGAGCACATGGGTGAATGGATGATCTGTAACATCAAAAAGATTTTCAGTTTATTTCTTGAATTTTTGGTTTAAATTTCTTTTCAATAAACATCTCTCCTCAGCACCTAAACCTCTTAAATATGTAATTATTTTTTCCATATTATTTTGACGAGAGTTTAGAGTGGAAACATAGACAAGGCTCATGAACTATGTGCAAAATCAAATATAGCTGATTGGTGTGAAACCAATCCTCTTATACCGCGGCCTAAATGTCTTGGTAGCATGGACAGGATTCGTGAACTATTTGACAAAATGCCTCAAAGAAATGTTGTGCCATGGACTACATTCATTGGAGGAAATGAAATTGTTAGTAAGGCTTTAGATACCTTGGCACAAATGCATTTGCCAAATCACAAGTTCACAGAACAAAACCATCAAGCTATCGCAGAAAAAAATTCTAGTTTTATTACAAAGGATATTTTTCAAAAAAGGGTGGGATGAGAGTCGAATACCAATGGTTGGGGGGCTGCATCAGATAGCGAGAGGTATGTTGCGACTAAACCTGCACAAAATGGACAAATGCAAAAGAGATGACAAGTACCCAAGCTTAAAACCGAAAAGCCAGAGCCATCGGTTGGAATTCAAAAGATGAAATGATAGAATCAACATTGAGATTATTAAAAGATGATTACAAAAGATAAGAAGCGCAGATATAGGTAGAAACTTAAGGGAGAAGAATTGGTTATTGTCTATGGAGCACTCAGACTTATCATTTGATCGTGTTTTTTAAATCATTTAAAATTAAAATATAATTAGTTTTTTTTTTTCAATTAATTATTAAACATGTTTAATGGTAAATTCTGGGCTCTGGGTAGAGGTTGCTGAAGAAAAAAAAAACCTTAGTAAGAGACCAGAACTATAACTGGAGGCTGAGAGGAGTGTTGAGTGTGAGAGGAGATAAGTTACCAGGCGTAGAGGAACAAAAAGAAAGGTCTTGGTGGCATAGGGAGAGACAGAGTCAATTGTGTTTGGATCGAGTGTGCAGACCCAACTTGGGGTTAAAAAATGTGCAGCATGAGCAGAGCTTTCAAGCAAAGACATATGCTCAAAGATGGAACGGCTTAAACCACACACACTAAGCTTATACTTTTAGGCTTAAAAGTGTTAAACATTTATAGTTGACTGACATTTTTTAGGCTTAATATGTTGTATGTGATTTAAGACTGACCCTCAAAGACAAATGATTAAAATAAAGCACATAACAAGATGACATAAAATATTACACAAAGAGATGTAAAATACTACACAAGGAAAGGAACTTGATCATGTCTTGTAAAGAAAGGCCAAGAAAAAAAGTACAGCAATAGGAAAGAACTTGTAAAGGAGAGGATGAAATTGAGGACAATTTTACATTCAATAAAGATCAAAAGATTTTAATTGTATTGATTATAATTTGATTTTGTTATCTGAACTTCAAATATCTAAACTTTTACTTTGTTTGGAAAACTCAGTATGATGCTCCAGAATCAACCTACCGAATGGATTGTGTCATTAGCGAACATAACTGTAGAATGCCACGACCACTTACCTTAGTCGACCAATCCATGCGTCAATCCAAAAGATGAAAAATAGCTGAAAACAATTTAAAGGCCACATAAGTACAATCTGCCAGGAAATTGGAAACATATAGGCATTGTTAGCCCTGATGTACACATTGGTGGTGGTTAAGGCGGCGAAAACAAACAACAAGGCATGCATTAATCGGAACATCTTCTGGAAAGTTAAATAAAATCTTCTTCTCAATGAGATGATAAATAGCAACCATCATGAAATTCACATACAAATGGAAAAATCTTCTTTAATTTGCCATTTTAGCAAAATCATTTTCTTGTCTAGCTCATTTCCAGTTTGAGGGCTTGGTCTATCAACATCAATAGATTGGATTGATATTGATTACTTGGTATGATGATTTTCGTGCTCATTGTGATTGGAGTGATTTAGGTACTGATCTGTGCTTAGCAAGTCTATTCGGCTTATATTATTTTGCATAGGTTGGCGGTCTCATCCAAATCGGGCATATAATAGCCTTGATTGATGCTTTTTTAAGTCAACATTATTGACATTATTGTCAACTGTGTTGTGAGCAACCTTAGGAGGCGAATTTTAGCATTGTTTCCTTGATTGACCGATTCAATTATAACACGATCTTTATTTCTTTGCATCTGTGCCAGATCGTGAACCTGTGTCTAATTCCTGTGAGTGATTTTCAATTGACCAATGAGATATTCTGCGTGCAGATCAATTTTCCTCTGGATCGGGCAATTTAGGGTTTGGGAGACACCATATTAGTTTGCAAAAGTTGCAACTTGCATATATCTTGAAAGATTCTCAGTCCGTAATCAACTTTTTGGCTGTAAAGATTGTTGCACTTTAAGTGGAGCATCAATTCTAAAATTGGCCTATTTCATTTGTTGTTCTATTGATTAACAACAAATTTTGCATTCTTTTTTGGGTGACCGTGTTCTCTTCGCTGCAGATTGTGGATTTTATTTGTCCCTGCCAATGATTGTACATGACTCGTATTGGCTTTTCATTGTCCGATATATCTTGATTTGTTAATCGCTATCTTTGCATGGTTTGCAGATTAGAGACTTTTGAAGTAGTCTTGAGGGATCATTGATATTGGATCAGTTAGTATTTACTGATAGATTTTGTTGAACACATCTATATCAGGACAAAGATTGTCCATTCTGCGGATTCTTTGCCATAGTTTCAATCAGCACTCCATTGTGTATAGGTGCACAACGTGGGTTGCATTTCTGGCAGTAGGCTATCTTTATATGCATGGGCCGTGGTGAATTGGCCCTAGCCTTCCTTGTACCTCACTGGTGGCAGAGGGTCTAAGATTGAGTTGGCTCGCATGAGTCTCTTGGCTATGACAAGATTGTTTCATTGATCGACATTCTTTTTGATATCTTGGATCTTTCTTTTGTGCCTTGTACTGTGCATGATCATCTTTATCACAGGTTGGAACGGTTGTGAATGGTATCCGCATTATTTTCATTGATAGAAGTTTTGGATAGCATAATCAAAGCTCACCACCCTATTTTATTGTAGATTGTGGATACTTTTGGTATTGATTTGATTGTGTGGTGCACCATTTTACTGGCGCCCACTCATCGCTCTTTCCATTCACGTATTTTTCCTTGTCTTGATCGAGATCTTGGACAATGCTTTATTTATCTGGACAACGCACTCTCAAGTTTGACCATATTGCTTTTTGATAGAAGTATTGTTTTGGTGGCCAGTTGTATTGTTCGTTGTTGGCATTTTTGAGGGAGGTATTCGGCTTGAGTTCCATTGTGTATTATATTTAGCAGACCCAAATCTGTATGCATCTTTATTTGTAGGCTACGCACTTGCTGTGGTTTGTGTTGCTGTTTTCTGTAGTAGATCTAGTGCATTCTTTGCATGATTCCTTTGTAGTCGTGGCATCGACTTCTCTAGCGCCTTGGTTTGTTGATCTCATGCAGTGTTTGGAAGACAATCTAGCTTGATTCTTTGACAACTCCATCTATTCCAGCAGATCTATGTTTTGGGTACCGTGGATTTCTATTTTCTCTTTGCAAACTTTATACCATTATGGAGTTTTTCCAACTATCTGCGATTTAGGTTTTTCTTGCATCGTGGAAAGGAGTGGTGGGCTCGTCAAAGATTGCTTGCCAAATTTTAATTTTTTTTGTTTTATATTGAACAATGCTTTCTTGAGATTTGAACTTAAGACCTTTCATGTAGGAGGCTTGCAGCGAACCGTTGTAGTGTAGGGTCATTCCCGCTTGCATTTTTTTTACTCATCGACATTGAATTGTCTTATACAAGATCTACCATTCAGAGACTAGCACGATTAGTGTGGGGACCATTTTATTGCAACTGTAATTGGTGGCTTATATTGTCTCCTGAATCATATTGTGCCTAAATTGAGCCCTTGATCGTGGGCTCTTGGTGTGTTGGCTTATTGGTGTGGCTTGCTTGCCAATCATATCATGCGTCGTGCTTCGCCCTTAAAAGGCCCTATATTTTTCTGCAAAATTAGGTTTCTTAGTCTTATAGGCTATCTTTTTTTGGGGGAAGTTATTTTTGATGGCACTATCTTTGATTTTTTGAAGAATTATTATAGTTGTCAACATGGTTCTTTTAATTATTTTGGAAAAGGGAAATTATCAATAATGGCATGATTTTATAATCATTCATCTTAATGAGTGTGATTTATTGCCATATTTGTATGATGAAGCTCCTTGTCGTAGCACACCTTGTGAGTATCTTATTTGGAAAGGGTTTGGAGTTAGAGTTTTTAGAGTTATTTTTGAAAATATAGATTGTTGGTGTAAATAAATATTCATTATGGATATTATTACACTTTACTTAAGTTAACTTAGGATAATGCATCTCTTCGTAGTTTGGATTTGAGACACTTAGGAAAGTGTGCACATAGAGATAGAGGTTGTAGGAGAAATTCCACCTTTTGTGGTCTTATTTTGCTGTTACACTCCACATTCGGTGGGTCATCCACCTCTTGTGGAATATTATATTATTTCTCCTACCTACCCCTAGTATTTCTTACCTACCCTTGTTTCTCATTGAGCCACATGTCATGATTGTGTGCTCGTACATCCATATGGCTTTGCCTATATAAGCAGGCCTATATTCATTGTATTGGTGAATCCAGTTGATCATTTTCATATTGATGAGAATACAATTTGTTCTTGTCATTCTTTTGTCTCTATTTTAATACTTTTCATTATGCCCTTGATCTTAGCAAAATCTCACATGGTATTTGAGCCATTGGGGCTTCATTGATTGGTTTTTGGAGACATCGTAGAAGGCTTCTATTTTTGGATCTGAGGAACTGCACTTTTTGGAGGCATCTTGGAGCATTTTTGACCTCACCATTGCATCCGGGAGGCCATTTCCATAAAAATTGAGTATAAATTCGACCTATTTTGGCAAAAATCGATTTTTGGGTGTGGAGGAAATTTTCTGTCCAATTCGGGCGGTACGGTACGAAATTTTCGGATTTTTTTCAAAAAAAAAGAAAAAAATTATTTTCCAGTTTGAAAATTTTTTTTTGAAAAAAAAAATAAAAAAAATTGAAAACTAGTTTTGGGATCTGTACCTTCTGCCCAGTCAGCAGCACCCAGTCAGCGCCCAATCAACATTTTCTTTGGAAATTTTTAGACCCCTCTCTGTTGAGCAGTTTGGATTTTTTGGTCAACTTTTGAGGCCCATAACTTGCTCAATTTTGCTCTTTTTTGGGTGCAATTTTTTTTGATTTGGGATAATTTTTTGTGCTCTTCGCAGTGGTGTGATTATTTTTTTGTTTTTGTGCACAGGTTTTTCGTAATTTTTAGATTCTCTCAGCTGTACTTGTCCAATCCTTAATTCTGCAACTTCAAAGGCCTTGTTTGAGCTCATACGACCTCCTTTTTGTTGAAATGTGGCGATTGATCAGCAAAGTACTATACACTCAGCACGTATCCTCGCGGGGGTTTGGGGTCGGGCTGGGCCTCGGGCAGGGGTTCGGGGGCGGCAGCCCCCGAGAAAATTTTTTTTGCCATTTTTTGTTGATGAAAACCGACATTGTAATAACACCCTAAAAAAGGCCGACTTTGTTTGTTGCCCTAAAAACGCATGTTATAAGCGGCTGGGATGCTTAAGGCATTGTAATGTTGATGTACTATTTTTTGCTGGATAATAAGAAAGATTGGACGGCTGTGTATGGTGGACGTAACCCATTCTGGGTGAACCACTTTAAATCTCTATGTTATCTGTGTCCTGTTTTATTTTTTTATCTTTTGTATTTAAATCTACATATAATTGTTAGTTCATATTTGCTTCGGATCTGCTTGAAACCCTAACAATTGGTATCAGAGCGAGGTTTTCTGTAAATTGGCAGAACTTTCAGATTTGAGTGAGAGCAATGGAGGATTCCAAATTCAAGGTCGAAAAGTTTAATGGCCAGAATTATCAGTTATGGAAAATGCAGATGGAGGATTACCTGTATCAAAAGGATTTGTGGCGGCCATTGGAAGGAAAGGCAAAGAAACCGACCACAATATCAGATGAAGAGTGGGACATTTTAGATAGAAAGGCATTGGGATCCATTCGATTGTGCCTTGCGGCGTCTGTAGCATTCAATATAACAGAAGCAAAAACGAGTGTAGATTTGATGGCAACATTGGCTAAGATGTATGAGAAACCCTCGGCTTCGAATAAGGTATTTCTTATGAAGAGTTTGTTTAATTTGAAAATGAGTGAGGGAGGATCTGTAGCGGAGCACTTAAATGAACTTAATACAATTACCAGTCAATTGTCTTCGGTAAAAATTACATTTGCAGAAGAGGTTAGGGCTCTCTTGATTTTATGTTCTTTGCCAGAAAGCTGAAATAGCTTGGTTATGGCTGTAAGTAACTCTGTCTCTGGTAAAAATACTTTGGTATTTGATGATATTGTTGGTGTTATCCTAAGCGAGGAAATGCGAAGGAAAAGCACAGGTGAGACTCCAACATCATCGGTTAGTGTTTTGAATGTGGAGAATAGAGGGAGATCAAAGGAAAGAGGAAAAGGCCCTGGGAATGAGAAGTCACGAGGGAAGTCAAAGAAAGGACGCTCTCAATCTAGAGGAAAGAAAGATTGCTGGTACTGCGGAAAGCCTGGTCATCTAAAGAAAGATTGTTGGTCTCGGAAAAACAAAGGAGACAAAAATGAAAATGACAGTAAGGAAGCTAATATTGCAAGTAATACTTTACAAGATGCTTTAATTTTATGTTTGGATAATGTTAATGATTCCTAGGTAATAGATTCTGGAGCTTCATTTCATGCTACACCCCATAGAAAATATTTTCTAGATTATGTTCAAGGTGATTTTGGACAAGTATATTTGGGTGATGATGAGCCCTGTCAAATTGTTGGAAAAGGAAAGATAAAGATCAAGTTGCAGAATGGTAATGACTGGTTTCTGCAAGAGGTAAGACATGTTCCTAATTTAAGAAGAAATTTAATTTCTGCAGGACAACTAGGTAGTGAAGGTTGCATAGTTACCTTCTCAGACAGTATGTGGAAGGTCACTAAAGGATCATTAGTAGTAGCTAAAGGTGCGAAGGTAGGCACATTATATCTGTGTACTGGTAACACTTACTCTACCTTAGCTGCTACAAATAAAGTTACTGCAGGGACAACAACAATAAATGTTGCAAGAACAGATTCAATAATGTGGCACCATAGGCTTGGGCACATGAGTGAGAAAGGGATGAAAATCCTTCACTCCAAAAATCTATTGCCAGGACTAAAGAAGATTGATTTAGAGTTCTGTGAAAACTGTGTTTATGGTAAACAGAAAAGAGTCAGATTTCTCAAGGTTGGGAAAGAGAAGAAGAGTGAGAAGTTAGAGCTTGTACATTCAGATGTATGGGGACCGGCTCAGGTATCATCTCTTGGTGGCTCTTGTTATTATGTTATTTTTATTGATGACTCAACCAGAAAAACATGGGTATATTTCCTAAAACAAAAATCAGATATTTTTGAAACTTTTAAGAAATGGAAAGCTTTGGTTGAGAATGAGACAAGAAAAAAGTTGAAGTGTCTCAGATCGGATAATGGAGGTGAGTATTGCAGCAAAGCATTTGAAGATTACTGTTCCTTAAATGGGATTCGAAAGCAGAAGATAGTTACAGGAACTCCACAGGAAAATGGTGTGTCAGAGAGAATGAATAGGACCATCATGGAACGTGCGAGGAGCATGAGATTGCATGCTGGATTGCCCTTACATTTTTGGGCAGATGTTGTACATACTGCTATCTATTTGATAAATAGAGGACCTTCAACCCCTTTGGATGGTGGTATTCCAGAGGAGGCATGGACTGGTAAAAAGGTAAATTATTCTTTTCTAAAAACTTTTGGTTGCGAAGCTTTTGTCCATGTTGATAAAGAAAACAGAACCAAGCTTGATGCCAAATCTCAGAAATGTACCTTCATTGGATATGGGATAGATGAATATGGCTATCGGTTATGAGATTTTGAAAATAAGAAAATAATTAGAAGTAGAGATGTTATATTCAATGAGAAGGTTATGTATAAAGCACAGATGCAGGAAAAGAAGCATGAACATGACAAACAAGAATATGTGGTGTTGGATGAGATTCCTGAAAATGAAATGCCACAGGTACCTGATGTTCAGCAACAACAGATTGTCCCACAAACTCCTACAAGTGTTAGACATTTTACGAGGACAAGTAGACCCCCTGAAAGATTTTCTCCTTCTTTGTATTCTATTTTATTAACAGATTCTGGTGAACCAGAAGAATATGAAGAAGCAATGCAGGTAGATGCCAAACAACAGTGGGAGCTAGGCATGAAAGAGGAGATGGACTCCTTGATGAAAAATAAGACTTGGGACTTAGTCCCTTTACCTGCAGAAAAAAGAGCCTTGCCTAACAAATGGGTTTATCGACTGAAGGAGGAGGAAGGAGGTCAGAAAAGATATAAGGCCAGACTTGTGGTAAAGGTTTTGCACAGAAAAAGGGTATAGATTATGATGAAATATTTTCTCCAGTTGTAAAAATGACTTCAATTAGAACTATACTTAGTCTTGTGGCTGCAGATGATTTACATCTTAAACAATTAGATGTCAAAACAACTTTTCTCCATGGAGATTTGGAGGAGGAAATTTAAATGTTGCAACCACAGGGATATGAGGTCAAAGGTAAGGAGAACTTGGTGTGCAGGTTGAAGAAAAGTTTGTATGGCTTAAAGCAAGCACCCCGACAATGGTATTTAAAATTTGATAGTTTCATGGCTGAACATGGTTATCATAGATGTCATTCTGATCATTGTGTATATTTTAAGAGATTTGATAATGGCAGTTATATTATCCTGTTGCTTTATGTTGATGACATGCTTGTTGCTGGATCTAACATGCAACATATAAATGATCTTAAATAGAAATTAGCCAGGTCATTTGCTATGAAGGATTTGGGTGCAGCTAAGCAAATTCTCGGTATGAGGATTAGACGGGACAGAAAAAATAGAACCTTGAATTTGTCCCAAAGTGAGTATATAAAGAAGGTGTTGAAAAGATTTAACATGCAGGATGCAAAAGCAGTTAGTACACCTTTGGCTAGTCATTTCAAATTGACTAAGGAGATGTGCCCAAAGGCACAGGAAGAGGTTAATAAAATGTCTAACATCCCGTATTCGTCAGTTGTTGGCAGTCTGATATATGCAATGGTATGCATAAGGCCAGATATTGCACATGCAGTGGGAGTTGTGAGCAGGTTTATGAGTAATCCGGGTATGGAACATTGGAATGTTGTGAAATGGATTTTTCGATATTTGAAAGGAACTACTACGAAGACATTATGTTTCAAAGGATCTAATGCTGCTCTGAGTGGATTTGTTGACTCTGATCTCGCGGGTGATATTGATTCACGGAGGAGTACTACAAGGTATGTTTTTACTATAGGGGGAACTGCAGTCAGTTGGATTTCTAGGCTGCAAAAGGTTGTTGCACTTTCAACCACTGAAGCTGAGTATGTTGCTGCTATAGAAGCCAACAAGGAGATGATTTGGTTGCAATGTTTTTTGAAGGAATTGGGTCAGACACAAGAGGATAGCCCATTGTATACTGATAGCTAGAGTGTCATTCATCTTGCAAAGAACTCTTCTTTTCATTCAAGGACAAAGCACATTCATCTTAGGTACCACTTCATCCGGACTATTTTGGAGGAGGGTCAGTTACGACTTGAGAAGATTCATACAAGTGAGAATCCTACTGATATGTTCACAAAGGCAGTTCCACAGGAGAAGCTGATTTCTTCATCAGTTTCTATTGGTCTTCTTGATTGATAATTGTGGAATTTATACTAGTTAAGTCCTAGTGTTTTATCTAGCGGATGTTGTATGTACAGTGGTGTCGTGTAAGTATCAGTCTCCAAGTGGGAGATTGTTCGGTGTGGAGCCTGATCAGTCTCCAAGTGGGAGATTGTTGAAATGTGGCGACTGATTAGCAAAGTACTGTACACTCTGCACATATCCTCATCGGGGTCTGGGGCCGGGCTAGGCCCTGGGCAGGGGTTCAGGGGCGGCAGCCCCCGAGAAAATTTTTTTTGCCGTTTTTTGTTGATGAAAACCGACATTGTAATAAAACCCTAAAAAAGGCCGACTTTGTTTGTTGCCCTAAAAACGCATGTTATAAGTGGTTGGGATGCTTAAGGCATTGTAATGTTGATGTACTATTTTTTGCTGGATAATAAGAAAGATTGGACGGCTGTGTATGGTGGACGTAACCCATTCTGGGTGAACCACGTTAAATCTCTATGTTATCTGTGTCCTGTTTTACTTCTTTATCTTTTGTATTTAAATTTGCATATAATTGTTAGTTCATATTTGCTTCGGATCTGCTTGAAACCCTAACACTTTTCAAGTGCCATTTTTTTTGAAAGTGCATTTTTTTTCATCTACTTTCATAATCTATGATCAAATTTTAGAGATTTTAAGTAGAAATTGTACTTTCAGATATTGGTCTTATTTGGCCTATTTGGTACTTGTAAATTGCTTGGATCTTAGTTTAGATCTCTTGCATTATTAATTTGAGTCTCTTTTGGCCTTATTGAGGCAGTTGTAAAATTGAAATCAAAAGTCCACTTTACCATTTTTTGCAAGTGGCCCATTGTACATGCACTAAGTATAAAGTGTCAAATCATCACTTTTGGGGGGGGTTCTTTGATTGAGTGAATTTGGGGGGGTGTCTTGTGTGATTGTGCCTCTCTTTCCTTGTGCTCTTTCATTTTTGTTGTAATGAATCCTCATAAATTTCCACCTTTAATGAGCCACATAATTATGCATCATGGAAAATTAAAGTATGGAGCAAATTAATGGAAAAAGGTCTCACGCATTACATAGATGGAACAATAGCAGCACCATCTAATCCTAAGGTTGATCCTAATGCTCAATTAGAATGGCTCACTAAGAATTGCATGGCTCTTGGAACTTTGCGCAAGTATGTATCAGATGACCTCATCTTTCATATTGAAAAGTGTACTACAATCAAAGATGCTTGGGATATGTTTAAGGAATTGTATGGTCAAGTTGATGAAATCAGAGGTTATAAGATTGACAATGAGCTCACCAACTTGGATCCCAAGAGTTTTGATACAATCCAAGATTATGTCACCAAAGCAAATGAGCTAAGAGCGAAGCTTAAGGATTGTGGAATTGACAAAAAGGATACTCAGTTGATATTCAACTTGTTGGACAAGCTTGCACTAGAATATGCAACATTTGTGTCTAGCTTCCAAACTCATCATTTGTCAGTGGGGAGTTCTTATGTTATGCCTTCATTTGATGCTTTCACAGAAATGTTGATATTGGAACAATCTAAGTTGTTGAACATGGGGTTTCTCAAGTCTTCAAAGTCCAAGGCTTTGGTGGCTAATCAAGGGAATCAAGGAAGTCAAGGCAAAGATTCCAACAAGAAGAAGAAACAATCTAAGTCACAGCCACAATAGGAAAAAAAACAATCATCCTCTCCATCACAAGGCAATTTTTCATCCTCTTCCAAGAAGGGGACACCACCTAAGAAGGATAAGCCAACTTGTGCATATTACAAGAAGTATGGTCATGATGAGCATCGATGCCACACAAAGCAAGTTGATGAGTTAACTAATCTTCTTAAGAAAAACAACATCAACTTGCCATCTGCCTACACAAAGAAGGATTCATCTCCTTCCTCTTCCTCACATTCTAAGGGAAAAGGGCAAACATTTGTGGCTACAACAGGTTCTTCACAGTAGTGGATACTTGACTCGGGTGCCTCATATCACATGGGTTCTACAAAGGAGCAGTTTTCTTCATTGGAGCCATCTAAGGTACCTCACATTTACATAGGTGATGATACACAAGTAGAGGTTGAAGGGAAAGGTTCAGTTGACATGGATGATGGAACATTTGAGAATGTTCTCTATGTTCCTAACTTGTCTACCAACCTTCTCTCTATCTACCAAATCGCTCACTATGGGAATGGGAAAAAGGTTGAGTTTACACCAGATTCAGTTGTGGTAAAGGAACTTGATGATGATGCCTTGGTAGCAGTGGGACAAGTCAATGACAACTCAAGGCTTTATTAATTCTCCCACTTTGTGCCAAGTTCACCTTCTAGGGCCTTGCTTACTCATTCAAATTCTGAAAGTAAGCTATGGCATGAGTGGTTTGGTCACCTCAACTACCGCTATCTTCAGCAACTCAACACTAAAGACATGGTCACAGGTCTACCTCGAATAAGTTTTTTAGAGGGTGTATGTTCAGGGTGTTCCATGGGCAAGCATCCCGAAGAGAAGTTTGATAAGGGGAAAGCTTGGAGAGCTTTGGAAGTTCTTCAACTTGTTCATAGCAATGTAGTAGGTCCAGTTCCAACACCTTCATTTAGTAAGGCCCGCTATGTCCTCACCTTCATTGATGACTACTCTCGCTTCACTTGGGTCTACTTTCTATTTCATAAGAGTGAAGTATTTGACATATTTCAGGACTTCAAGACTCGTGTGGAGAAGCAATCTGGGAAAGTGGTGAAGATTCTTCATACAGATAATGGAAGGGAATATGTGAACAAGAGACTTGAGGATTTTTGTACATTTGAGGGGATTGATCTTCAGCATTCTATAGCATACACTCCACAGCAAAATGGAGTTGCAGAACACAAGAATAGAACTCTCAAAGAAATGGCTAGCTGTATGATTCATGCATGTTCTCTTGATCCCGCTTTTTGGGCCGAGGCTATCAATTGTGCCACACACATCCAGAATCGGGTTCCTCACAAAGCTTTGCAAGGTATTACTCCTTTTGAGGCTTGGGCTAGTAGGAAACCAATTGTGAGACATTTTAGAGTCTTTGGGTGTCTAGCATGGGCTCGCATACCTCCACAGAAACGCAAGGCATTGGAACCTCAGAGTCGGCCTTGCATATTTGTTGGATATCCTGAGGGTGTTAAGGCATATAGATTGATGGATCCTGAGACACATGAGATGTTCATTGAGAGGAGTGTTCACTTTGAGGAAAGCTCTCCTATGACTCGCAGGGTTACACCTCCGCAGGGTCCACTTGTTGTTGAGGAGCCTCGTTCTCCACCTCCACCTAGACCTCGTTGGGCTCGACAGACACTTGAGTTTGCGGGTTCTCTTGTTGGGGATCCTTCAGATATACGAAGAACTTGATCACAACATCAGGATCTTCCACATGCATTCATTGCTACTACTTTCGATCCACAGACATTTCGGGAAGCATTAGGGGTTCCTGAGTGGGACCAAGCTATGGAGGAAGAGTATAGTTCCTTGATGAGGAACAACACATGGGATTTAGTCCATCTCCGTAAGGGGAGAAAGATGGTTCGATGTAAGTGGATCTATCGGACCAAGTTTACAGCAGATGGTAGTGTGGATAAGTATAAGGCTTGGCTTGTTGCGAAAGGTTTTTCTCAGGTTGCAGGTGTTGACTATACTGAGACCTTTGTGCCCGTAGCCAAGATGAACTCCATTCACTTGACACTTGTTATTGCTGCAACTCATGGTTGGGTTGTACATTAGATGGATGTGAAGAGTGTTTTTCTTCATGGTGATATTGACGAGGAGATTTACATGGAGCAACCATAGGGTTTCATCTAGGATACTTCCTTGGTTCGCAGACTAAGGAAATCTCTCTATGGCCTTAAGTAGGCCCCCAGGGCTTGGTATGCCAAGATGGATTCCTTTCTTCTCTCCGCAAGGTTCACCAGGTGTCATTCTAATCCGAATGTCTACATTTTGCGATAGGATGACTCTCACTTGATACTTGTGCTCTATGTTGATGACTTGATCATTACAGGGAGTACCGCATCCATCATTAGCAGGGTCAAATCTGCTTTGCATGACAGATTTTCTATGACTGACTTGGGTCTTTTGCACTACTTTCTCGAGATAGAGATTTCACAGTCACCTTCTGGGATTACACTATCGCAACCCAAGTATGCTCTTGATCTACTTGCACGGTTTCATATGGCTGATTGTAAGCCTGCCCCGACTCCCTTTCTTTCAGGAGTTAAGCTTGAGGCTCAGTGTTCTTCTCCACCTATTGATGCCACTTTGTATCGTCAGCTTGTGGGTAGTCTCATCTACTTGACCCATACACGCCCTAATATTTCATTTGCAGTTGGCATGGTTTCCTGCTTTATGCGAGAACCACATGAGTTTCATTGGAAAGCTGCCAAACACATCCTTCATTACATTCAAGGTACACATCACTATGGGATTCACTATGTAGCAGGCACAAGACTTTGCTTGGTTGGTTACACAGACTCTGATTGGGCTGGCGATCTTGATGATCGTAAGTCTACTTCAGGTTACAGTTTTCACCTTGGTTCAGGCCCCATTTGTTGGCAGAGCAAGAAGCAGCATGCTATTACTCTTTCTTTGACTGAGGCTGAATATCAAGGTGCTATTAATGCAGTGACTGAGACCATTTGGCTTCAGCAGATTCTCACAGAGTTTGGGTTCACCACTCCATGACCGACAGTTCTACATTGTGACAATCAGAGTGCTATTGCTATCTCAAAGAACCCGGTCTAGCATTAGCGGACCAAACACATCGAGATCCATATGCACTATATCTGAGAGCTGATTCAGGAGCAGGTCATTGATTTGCAATATTGTCCTACAATGGAGTAGGTTGCAGACATATTCACCAAACCTTTCACTGAGAGTAAGTTCCAACAGTTGCGAGCTCTCTTGGGGGTGCGAGATGTGTCACTAGGGGGGGTCAGCTGACTTGTCCTTCCTCTCTTATGGGGGGGACTTTTTCCTCTTTGAGGTTTTGTCCTTCTTCTTTGAGAGTCTTTTGTACTTTCATCTCTCTTTTGGGGGGGAGTTTTTTCCCATTGGGTTTTCTCCTTTTCTTTGTTTGTGAGAGATTGCATTGCATGGTTTTGCTTGCATTTGTATATTGTACATGGGTACCTATCATGGCCTAGTAGCCGGGACCCATCTTGCATTGTTGACTTGAATCTTCATTCCCCTAAGTTGCACTTAAGGGGGGGTGTTGGTGTAAATAAATATTCATTATGGATATTATTACACTTTACTTAAGTTAACTTAGGATAATGCATCTCTTCGTAGTTTGGATTTGAGACACTTAGGGAAGTGTGCACATAGGGATAGAGCTTGTAGGAGAAATTCCATCTTTTGTGGTCTTATTTTGTTGTTACACTCCACATTCGGTGGGTCATCCACCTCTTGTGGAATATTATATAATTTCTCCTACCTACCCCTAGTATTTCTTACCTACCCTTGTTTCTCATTGAGCCACATGTCATGATTGTGTGCTCATACATCCATATGGCTTTGCCTATATAAGCAGGCCTATATTCATTGTATTGGTGAATCCAGTTGATCATTTTCATATTGATGAGAATACAGTTTGTTCTTGTCATTCTTTTGTCTCTATTTTAATACTTTTCATTGTTCCCTTGATCTTGGCAAAATCTCACATATATGATGACATTTTGGAGTCAATTATTCACTTCGAATGTCCTCATGCTCTTTGGACTCACATTCGAGAGAAATATGGTGATCATGATAGTACTCTACCATCTCTCAATGCTAACCTTTTTGACTCCAATGCACCATGCCTCTTCCTTCTTTAGAACATGCTTGTGATCCTTTAGAGATTTTTGCAACTTTCAATGAGGTTGCAGATGATTCAAAGGTTCTTGATTCTTTGCCAAAGATAGTTGATCAACCTTCACTAGAAACTTCCATCATTCCTAATTTGTAGGATTATCATTATTTTCCTAATTGGGATCCCTATTTGCTAGATATTGGCTCTTTATTCATGGAGTCTCACATTTTAGATTTGGGGGACACATTTGAGGGGGTTTCTCTTCTCTTTGATGAAAGTTTCATCACCTTTGGAGATTCTTCCTCGTCTTCTTTGGAGATTGATATTCTCGAGTCTCCTCTTTTACTTGATTTATGACATTCCATGGTTTAGTTTGATCATGCATATATGATGGCTTCTTTGAGCTTGAAGACTCCTATTCATTTTTTAGAGGCATATCTCTTATTTAATGATAGATGTGGCAACAGTGTTGTGGAGCTTGTTCCAAATCAATTTCCATTGGTTCCTTTCTTGTCACCTTCTATTGTGATAGGGTGTATACTTGATTGGTTCGTGACATAATCTTCTAAGGAAATGGCGGCACATGAGCAAATAAAAGAGACATCATCATTCTACATTTGAATTACACTTCCTAATTCCTATCCAGAATTATAAGCATTCTTTCATTTGTACTTGGTTTATCTTGTTCCCAAGGGGAGAGATGTTGTTTGTAGGCATTGGACAATGTTTTATCTTCAAGAAATCACCATTTATGCTCAATATTATTCCTTATGGGGGGTATATTATGTCTCTCTATTTCCTTCCTATGGGGGGATACTTGATTGTATATATATAATGTATGTAGTTCTTGGGGGTCTTGAGTCCTTCATGCATCACGATTTGCTTTTTGGTTTTCTCTCTTTTGGAGAGGAGTTTTTTCCCATGGGTTTTCTCCTTTTCTTCACTTTGTGAGAGATTTCATTTGCATTTCACTTGGGTACCTAACATGGCCTAGTAGCTAGGACCCATTTTGCACCTTGCTCATATTGCATAATAATATTCTCCCTAAGTTGCACTCAACGGGGGCGGGGGGGTTGTCGGAGTAAATTATATTTACTCACAATATTAAGTTTACTTAAGCAAATTATCTTTTCCTAGGTGGTAGGTAAGGTTAATATTATTTTATTAGTTACCTACATCTAGTATTTTGTGTTGAGTGGTTGTACCTACCCTTGCACCTCATTGGTGCTTGCATCCTTTCTCTTACATGTATAAGGAGAGCTCATTATACATTTTATTTATCTCAATCTCAATTTATCATTATTTCTGTTGAGCTACCCATTTTTTCTTTCTGAAGGTTTATAGCTATTTGTAGGTCTTGGGAAATTGATAATTCCCATAATCCTAAAGTCATCCACTTTGCAACTTCTTCAACATAATAGAAAAAAACATATTTCACCAACTCTTTCCTAGAGAGGTAGATAAATTTTGTATGGTCTTATGTTGACATTCCAAGAATCGATCCTGAATTGGTCCTTCACCACTTTCCATTGTGGTCAGGTGCAAAGCCAATTAATCAAAAGTTGCAGAAAATGCATCCCCAAATCACATTGCTAGTCAAAGCTGAACTAAATGAATTGTTAGATGTGGGTTTCATTAGTCCAATTGACTATGCAAAATGAATTTCAAATTTAGTGCTAGTAAGAAAGCCTATTGGGGGCAACATAATATGCACTGACTTCAGGGACCTAAATAAAGAATGTCCTAAGGATGAATTCGCCAAACATTGATATCATAGTAGACATGATAGTCGGTTATGAAATGTTATCAAGAATGGATACATTTTTTGGCTACAATCAAATCATGATAGCCCTTGAGGATCAACACAAATGAACTTTCACACGTGCTTGGGGAACAAGTTGTTGGAACGTGATGTCCTTCGACCTTAAGAACATTGGAGATACCTATCAAAGGGAAATGACAATAATCTTTCATGATTTTATGCACACGTTAATGGAAGATCATGTAGATGACTTATTATATAAATCAGTCTCCAGAGATAGTCATCTCTAAGGTATTAGATATGATATTTGCTAGAATTGAGTAATACAAGCTTCATCTAATCCTTAAGAAGTGTGTCTACATGGTGGTATCAGGAAAACTCCTAGGATATATTGTTTTCCATTGAGGCATCGTAGTAAACCTTGCAAAAGTAAAAGCAACAATGGATATGCCTTCACCCTCAAATTTAACACAATTGAGAAGCAAGTTAGGAAAAATTACAATCCATTAGGGAATTTATTGCACAATTGGCTGACGAATGTCACCCCTTTCAACATTTGCTTCATAAGGATGTCACTTAAAACTTTTAGATGAAATGATCAATGTCAACAAGTATTTCAACAACTTAAAGATTACTTGCTATCTCCACCAGTCCTGATGCCTCCAATCGAAGGCAAACAATTTATTTTATATATCTTTGTAACAAAAACAACAATATGAGCTTTCTTATCACAACATAATGAATAAGAAAAATAGAGATTAATATATTACATCAGTCAAACACTTGTCAGCTATGAGTTGAATTATACCCTCTGAGTGTGCATGTCTACCAGTTGTCTTCACCACCCAAAAGCTTAAACACTATATGTTGAATCATAAAACACTAATTGTGGCAAACATAGATCTATTAAATATTTAATCAACAAGGCCACCCTCATAGGGTGATTAACTAAATGGGTAATGATTTTGGGTGAGTTTTATATTAAGTATGTGGACTAGAAATCAATAAAAGAGTAAGTCATAGAAGATAAACTTGTAGATGCCTTGGAGTTCAAGATGATCACCCTTTAATATTTGACTTTTCAGATGAGTTAGTGCATAGTATCACACCTTCTATTGAGTGGAAACCTTTTTGTGATGGTTCGCACACAACCAATGGCTCGGGGTAGTAGTTTTGTTTGTCACCTCACAAGGAGATGCAATTCCCAAGTCCTGTCTGAAATAACTTTAGAATGGACAAATAATATTTCTATATATGAGGCTTTGGTCATAGAACTAAGGATTGCAGTGTAATGGAATATTACAAACCTTCATGTATATGGTGACTCCTAGCTAGTCATTCGTCAGGTAAATGATGACTATGAAACAAAAGATGAAAACCTGGTCCCCTACAAGAAATTCGTTCACTTCTTCAAGACCAAGTTTGTTACAATCAAGTTTATACAAGTGCCACAGCTACAAAACAAACTAGTAGATTCCATGGTCACAATTACATCCATGCTTCATATGCCACAAAATAATGACAAATGCGAGTTCTTAGTGGAACAATAGTTGATACCTGCTTTTGAAGTTTTACAATCCAAGCCCGTGTGTGAAATTGTTGGTCCCACTTCTCCTTGGTACTAAGAAAGTATAATTTTCATAATTATAATGAATAAATAATTTAGATAAATTTTACAATTTCAATTCATATATTCATGGAACCACGCAATTGAGTGTGGTTCAAGATGAGTTATATTTGTTCTTTTCTTGATTACATTATCATTTAGTTAAGAAAAAATCTTTTTTATATTTCTTATCCACGACTTTATCTTCTCTTAATAGTGTGTCCAATGCTTACTTTAAGAAGCTTTTGGCTTTAGTAGTTGTCAACCCTACTCAAAATTGTAGTAATAATTTAGAATAATTTTTTATATTTTTATATTAGTTTGTTTGATAGGAGTTTCTAGATTCAATTGTGTAAGTCGTTTTACATGGATGTTTTAGATCACACTTAGTAACCCATAACTAGGAGGAGAAGTGAAATAAGAGTTGGACTGCAATATTAACTCCACAAAGATGTTTTAATGAGAATAAAGTGAAAAGGGAACACAAAAAGAGAGGGGGAGCCAAGAAAAAGGAAAAAGAAACCAAATATACATCATAATATCAACATTCATAAGAGGTGTCACAAATTATAGATAGTGATTTGGTATGATTCTCAAATTTTTGTAATGATTTATTTGATAAAAAAATATATTTGCATGTGAGGTTGAAGATCCATATTATCAAATATAATTATATAATATTAATATACATATTAAAGGTCTAAAAACTCTAGTAATTTTATACTCTTGACTCAAAAAATAATTCTCACAACTAAAGATTTTAAACTAATTATATTAACTATGGATGCTAGATTTTATCTAAAATGGAGAGTTAGATGCATAAACAAAAAATATTACTCAAAATCAAATAGGAGTTACACACTCAAGTTAGAGCAAGAGTATAAGTAAAATAATTGTAGATGTATAAATCTGACCACCTTCCTAAATAAATAATTAATATTTATTTTAACCATATCCCCTTATTAATTAAATTCCATTTAATTTATTTCTTCACATTCATCTATTTAATTAAATTCATATAAACCTTTTCTAGCCTTTAATTAAATAAATCACTTTATTTAATTAAAACCCCTTTCTCCCTTTTTAATTAAATTTACATTTAATTAAATTGATCCTTGCAAATAAATAAATTTAATTTATTTATAAAATCCCCCCACTTGTATTTATGCAAGTTGCATCTATTTTGGTTGAAATAAAGTAATTTTATTTTAATTAAAATCCTCTTCCTTCATCCACTTGCATTTTCCTACATCTCCCACTTACCTCCTAAACCCCTTATAGATTCTTCTAATCACTTCCAATTTAGCCTAATTCATCTCCTAATTATTGTCACATTCCTAAGTAAAATGAAGTCACTTCTCAAAGCCTCCAAAGTCTTCAATAACCATTAAAGGGTTTGTGTCTTCAAATGATTAACCTCTAAAGTCTTCCAAACGATTAAAGGCTCTTACATAACCATTTATGGTTAACTCACCTTTGACCTTTGGTCAGAGACTTTCCTCTAACTTATTCATCCCTTTGACTCAAGGGTCTCATCAAACACTTATGGCTTTGACCATAGTTATCCATTTAACCCTTGCACAAGAGTTTACCCCTTAGATAAAAGCTTTATCCATTGGATAACCCTAACCTAACCTTAACCCTTACCTCCTAAGGTAACCTTCATGTCTTCTTAGGCATTTAATTCCTCTTGCATCTCCTCTCAAGCAACCTCTTGTTGACAATTGTCACCATTTCATTGGTGAGAATTGTAAACATGGATTGATTAACTTTCAATCCTAGCCTCTGTTAAGATTATTCAATCTTAACCATCCATTGCCCTATTTTCCCTATAAATAAAGCTCTCATTCTTCATTATCCATATATCCAAGTTTTTATACATCTACATTATAGCCTGATTTACTAAGCATTTTAGCCTCTCTTTGTTAAAACATCATCATAGCATTTAGAAGCATTTTTCATATCATAGAATATTCATGCCAGGCTAGTATATCATGATAGGATAACTTGTTAATATTTTATCATATCACTATCTTCATCTTAACTTAATCATCATAACTTTTAACATATCATATAGATCTTAGAATGCATTCATGCATGTAGATTACAATATCACTCATTCTTCGAGTTGTCATTCCTAAGTCATTTTCTAAATGATGTGAGAGTAAAATATTGGCTTTAGGGATCCCGTGAGATAGAGAACAATGGGACAACCCTTGGGAAGCTAAACTAGTTCAATTAGTTTATATACTTGCACCAAGAGTCTCATTGGTATGTGGGTCTTTTGATCTCGATTTATTCGTTTTGATCACCACATTTTCCCGCGTACATTTCTGGCACCCACTGTGGGGCATGTCCCCATAAATAACATTGTTTTTTGTGTATGTTAAAGATTGCAATCATGCTGGAACACTATTTTAGTACATCTGAGACTTTCTGCAATGCATTTGTGGCAAACATTAGCGCATTCATTGCACCGTTTAGCACATAGAAACCATCCCTTAGTGCATTTAACTTTCTTTTTAGAGCATGTTCTTCTCTGCATTTTCCACGCATAGGATGACTTAATTCCTAAGCCAACATGACATTCCTAAGAAAAGATTAAGTTTTGTCTATATAATGACATTGTGATGAACTATTTTGTATGATGCGTGATAGAAGTGTTAAGTTATTGTGATTTACTAAAGGCGTTGTAGAGTATGTTAGTGATGCAGTTTTGAGTGAGTAGAAGATGATCTATTCAAGCAAGTTGTGCTACTTCTAGATCACACCACATGTTGTTTTCTAATCACTACAATAGTCAAATCCCCTAACCAGGTTCACTCTATCAAGCTTCATTGTACAAATCCTCTAACCAGGTGATCCATTAGTTTGGGTTTGAAATCCTCTATCGAGGTTACTTCTAATAGGGTACTACCTTTAACAGGGTATAGATCCTAACATAGCTTTGGGATCTTTAATAGGATTCGCTCCTAGCATATTACTTTTGTAGACCCTAACCAATCAGTTACCTATTACTGCAGATAGTTAACTTGTGGGTCCCAACTCACTGTGGTTTTTCCCAGTTGGGTTTTTCACATATAAACACTTGTGTTATGGTGGATGTTTTACTTGTTGTGGATGCTTTAATATGATTTTGGATTGCATTCATAGTATTAAGTAAGCTGGTTAACTGTCTTTACCAGTCTGTGTTTAAAGTGGTATTGTTTTTGCTGTCACTGATTCACCCCCCCCTCTCAGTGCTTTATAAGTCTATCAATTGGTATTAGAGCCAAAATTCCTTAAGGCTTAATCATTTGGAAGGAAACCCTAAAGCCACCAAGGGGATATGAGTTATTTAGAAATGGCTAAAGTGCTTGATGCAACCAAGGAAGAGCTTGAAATCCTAAGGGTTAGATTTAAAGCTTCACAAGTCAAAAGGAGAGAGATGTCTGAGCAACTATTGGAGATATATTACAATAGTTATTCAGATGAGGCTAAAATTGATGCATTAGCTGAAGAAGTTGAAAAACTGAACGATGAAAAGCTAAATCTGAGGAGAGATCTTGAAGCCCTAACCATCCACATGAGCCAAGAGCTTGAAGCAAGAAGGACAACTGAAGACCTAATAAAAGAGAGAGATCATGAGATTTTCAAAATCAAGTAGGAGAATGTAACTTTGCATGAATGTTGGCCTGAAGAGAAGGAAGAGAAGGAGGCTTTGTAGCTAGATCTTGAAATGGAAACATCTCTAAGAGAGACCCTGGCAAAAAACAATGAAGATCTTACCAGAGAGCTCACTGAGGCTAATGGAAAGCTTGAAAAGTTCAATAAGAGTTCTTCTATACTGGATGAGTAGATCCAATCTCAGAGGATGAAAGGTGACACATCTGGACTAGGTTTTAATACACCCGAGAAAGGAGAATCTTCCTATACAAAGAGAAACATACACAAAGGTAAAACTACTCCTAAGGCTAACAAGCCTATCGGTAAAAAGCTTTTAAACCCATTTTCTTTATCTGTCACAAACCTGGACATACTGCAAATGTGTTTAGAAGCAGACCTAATGAGAATATAGGCTATAATGCAAATGCTAAGTATGTAAGATTTGAAGGTCATTGTTTCAAATGTAACATGTATGGACATAGATCAGTTGAATGCAGATATGGAGCAAACAATATGACACCTAACATGAATCCAAGACCTAATGGTGACTGGAGAAGAACCCATGAAAACCGGGGAAACATAAAATGGCATAAACCCTATGTCAACTAGTTTAGTCCATTTGAAATGGAAAAGGTAACTAACGTGATCTATACCGTTTGTAACAATTACGGTCATATCGCTATGAACTGTAGAAGGAGAATTGGAAGAGGTAATGTAGGACCTTGAAGATCACCTAGGATGGATTTCTATCATTTTCACAATTCGGGACACATGGCAAAGTTATGTAGAACTAGGAAGAAGAAACTGGTTAACCACTCTGAAGATCAGAAAGGTAAGTAGAAGGTCTGTTATAAGCTAGGGTTTCCATTGCACCAAAAGATCAACCTGTCAATGCTCGATACAACCAATAGACTTATAGAATCCACAAGAGGCTGTTAAACCATGTCACGAATCTCCACGAGGGATGTTGGCTAACTGCTAACAATCCCCCTCCCAGCGTCACTCATTGTGGCCTGCGTGATTCAAACCTATGACCAAGCTCTGATACCACTTGTTACAATCTAGGGTTTCTATTGCACCAAAAGATCAACCTGTCAATGCCTGATACAACCAATAGACTTATAGAATCCATGGGAGGCTGTTAAACCATGTCGCGAATCTCCATGAGGGACGTTGGCTCACTGCCAACAAGGTTGATGTTGAGGAAACCAGAGAGAAGATGAATAAAATCTTGAAAAAATAGAGTGAGGACAAGTCTGTAGAAGAACCTAACCCTTCACCTAGTGTGGAGAATCTTGCACTGGTGAACTAAGCCTTTCAATAGGCCTAAGGGGAGCATAGCGGTAAATCTACTTCCGGATGTTGAAGTGTGGGGACTGATCGGCAAAGTACTATACACTCTACACGTATTCTCACCGGGGTCCGGGGGCGGCAGCCCCCGAGAAATTTTTTTTTGCCGTTTTTCGTTGATGAAAACCGACATTGTAATAAAACCCTAAAAACATCGACTTTGTTTGTTGCCCTAAAAATGCATGTTATAAGCGGCTGGGATGCTTAAGGCATTGTAAGGTTGATGTACTATTTTTGCTGGATAATAAGAAAGATTGGACGGTTGTGTATGGTGGACGTAACCCATTCTGGGTGAACCACGTTAAATCTCTGTGTTATCTGTGTCCTAGTTTATTTCTTTATCTTTTTGTATTTAAATCTACATATAATTGTTAGTTCATATTTGCTTCGGATCTGCTTGAAACCCTAATAATTGGTATCAGAGCGAGGTTTTCTGTAAATTGGCAGGACTTTCAGATTTGAGTGGGAGCAATGGAGGATTCCAAATTCAAGGTCAAAAAGTTTAACGGCTAGAATTATCAGTTATGGAAAATGCAGATGGAGGATTACCTGTATCAAAAGGATTTGTGGTAGCCATTGGAAGGAAAGGAAAAGAAAACGACCACAATATCAGATGAAGAGTGGGACATTTTAGATAGAAAGGCACTAGGATCCATTCGATTGTGCCTTGCGTCGTCTGTAGCATTCAATATAACAGAAGCAAAAACGACTGTAGATTTGATGGCAACATTGGCTAAGCTGTATGAGAAACCCTCGGCTTCGAATAAGGTATTTCTTATGAAGTGTTTGTTTAATTTGAAAATGAGTGAGGGAGGATCTGTAGTGGAGCACTTAAATGAACTTAATACAATTACCAGTCAATTGTCTTCGGTAAAAATTACCTTTGCAGAAGAGGTTAGGGCTCTCTTGATTTTATGTTCTTTGCCAGAAAGCTGAAATAGCTTGGTTATGGCTGTAAGTAACTCTGTCTCTGGTAAAAATACTTTGGTATTTGATGATGTTGTTGGTGTTATCCTAAGCGAGGAAATGCGAAGGAAAAGCACAGGTGAGACTCCAACATCATCGGGTAGTGTTTTGAATGTGGAGAATAGAGGAAGATCAAAGGAAAGAGGAAAAGGCCCTGGGAATGAGAAGTCATGAGGGAAGTCAAAGAAAGGATGCTCTCAATCTAGAGGAAAGAAAGATTGCTGGTACTATGGAAAGCCTGGTCATCTAAAGAAAGATTGTTGGTCTCGGAAAAACAAAGAAGGAGACAAAAATGAAAATGACAGTAAGGAAGCTAATATTGCAAGTAATACTTTATAAGATGCTTTAATCTTATGTTTGGATAATATTAATGATTCCTGGGTAATAGATTCTGGGGCTTCATTTCATGCTACACTCCATAGAAAATATTTTCTAGATTATGTTCAAGGTGATTTTGGACAGGTATATTTGGGTGATGATGAGCCCTGTCAAATTGTTGGAAAAGGAAAGATAAAGATCAAGTTGCAGAATGGTAATGACTGGTTTCTGCAGGAGGTAAGACATGTTCCTAATTTAAGAAGAAATTTAATTTCTGCAGGGCAATTAGGTAGTGAAGGCTGCATAGTTACCTTCTCAGAAAGTATGTGGAAGGTCACTAAAGGATCATTAGTAGTAGCTAAAGGTGCGAAGGTAGGCACATTATATCTATGTACTGGTAACACTTACTCTACCTTAGTTGCTACAGATAAAGTAACTACAGGGACAACAATAATAAATGTTGCAAGAACAGATTCGATAATGTGGCACCATAGGCTTGGGCACATGAGTGAGAAAGGGATGAAAATCCTTCACTCCAAAAATCTATTGCCAGGACTAAAGAAGATTGATTTAGAGTTCTGTGAAAACTGTGTTTATGGTAAACAGAAAAGAGTTAGATTTCTCAAGGTTGGGAAAGAGAAGAAGAGTGAGAAGTTAGAGCTTGTACATTCAGATGTATGGGGACTGGCTCAAGTATCATCTCTTGGTGGCTCTTGTCATTATGTTATTTTTATTGATGACTCAACCAGAAAAACATGGGTATATTTCCTAAAGCAAAAATCAGATGTTTTTGAAACTTTTAAGAAATGGAAAGCTTTGGTTGAGAATGAGACAGGAAAAAAGTTGAAGTGTCTCAGATCAGATAATGGAGGTGAGTATTGTAGTAAAACATTTGAAGATTACTGTTCCTTAAATGGGATTCGAAAGCAGAAGACAGTTCCAGGAACTCCACAGGAAAATGGTGTGTCAGAGAGAATGAATAGGACTATCATGGAACGTGCGAGGAGCATGAGATTGCATGCTGGATTGCCCTTACATTTTTGGGCAGATGCTGTACATACTACTGTCTATTTGATAAATAGAGGACCTTCAACCCCTTTGGATGGTGGTATTCCAGAAGAGGCATGGACTGGTAAAAAGGTAAATTATTCTTTTCTAAAAACTTTTGGTTGCAAAGCTTTTGTCCATGTTGATAAAGAAAACAGAACCAAGCTTGATGCTAAATCTCAGAAATGTACCTTCATTGGATATGGAATAGATGAATATGGCTATCGGTTATGGGATTTTGAAAATAAGAAAATAATTAAAAGTAGAGATGTTATATTCAATGAGAAGGTTATGTATAAAGAACAGATGTAGGAAAAGAAGCATGAACAGGAAAAACAAGAATATGTGGTGTTGGATGAGATTCCTGAAAATGAAATGCCATAGGTACCTAATGCTCAGCAACAACAGATTGTCCCACAAACTCCTACAAGTGTTAGACATTTTACGAGGACAAGTAGACCCCCTAAAAGATTTTCTCCTTCTTTGTATTCTATTTTATTAACAGATTCTGGTGAACCAGAAGAATATGAAGAAGCAATGCAGGTAGATGCCAAACAACAGTGGGAGCTAGGCATGAAAGAGGAGATGGACTCCTTGATGAAAAATAAGACTTGGGACTTAGTCCCTTTACCTACAAAAAAAAGAGCCTTGCCTAAGAAATGGGTTTATCGGATGAAGGAGGAGGAAGGAGGTCAGAAAAGATATAAGGCCGGACTTGTGGTAAAGGTTTTGCACAGGAAAAGGGTATAGATTATGATGAAATATTTTCTCCAGTTGTAAAAATGACTTCAATTAGAACTATACTTAGTCTTGTGGCTGTAGATGATTTACATCTTAAACAATGAGATGTCAAAACAGCTTTTCTCCATGGAGATTTGGAGGAGGAAATTTAAATGTTGCAACCACAGGGATATGAGGTCAAAGGTAAGGAGAACTTGGTGTGCAGGTTGAAGAAAAGTCTGTATGGCCTAAAGCAAGGACCCCGACAATGGTATTTAAAATTTGATAGTTTCATGGCTGAACATGGTTATCATAGACGTCATTCTGATCATTGTGTATATTTTAAGAGATTTGATAATGGCAGTTATATTATCCTGTTGCTTTATGTTGATGACATGCTTGTTGTTGGGTCTAACATGCAACATATAAATGATCTTAAATAGAAATTAGCCAGGTCATTTGCTATGAAGGATTTGGGTGCAACTAAGCAAATTCTCGGTATGAGGATTACACGGGACAGGAAAAATAGAACCTTGAATTTGTCCCAAAGTGAGTATATAAAGAAGGTGTTGAAAAGATTTAACATGCAGGATGCAAAAGCAGTTAGTACACCTTTGGCTAGTCATTTCAAATTGACTAAGGAGATGTGCCCAAAGGCACAGGAAGAGGTTAATAAAATGTCTAACATCCCGTATTCATCAGCTGTTGGCAGTCTGATGTATGTAATGGTATGCACAAGGCCAGATATTGCACATGCAGTGGGAGTTGTGAGCAGGTTTATGAGTAATCCGGGTATGGAACATTGGAATGCTGTGAAATGGATTTTTCGGTATTTGAAAGGAACTTCTACGAAGACATTATGTTTCAAAGGATCTAATGCTGCTCTGAGTGGATTTGTTGACTCTGATCTGGCGGGTGATATTGATTCATGGAGGAGTACTACAGGGTATGTTTTTACTATAGCGGGAACTGCAGTCAGTTGGATTTCTAGGCTGCAAAAGGTTGTTGCACTTTCAACCATTGAAGCTGAGTATGTTGCTGCTACAGAAGCCAGCAAGGAGATGATTTGGTTGCAATGTTTTCTGAAGGAATTGGGTCAGACACAAGAGGATAGCCCATTGTATACTGATAGCTAGAGTGTCATTCATCTTGCAAAGAACTCTTCTTTTCATTCAAGGACAAAGCACATTCATCTCAGGTACCACTTCATCCGGACTATTTTGGAGGAGGGTCAGTTACGGCTTGAGAAGATTCATACAAGTGAGAATCCTGCTGATATGTTCACAAAGGCAGTTCCATAGGAGAAGTTGATTTCTTCATCAGTTTCTATTGGTCTTCTTGATTGATAATTGTGGAATTTATACCAGTTAAGTCCTAGTGTTTTATCCAGCGGATGTTGTATGTACAGTGGTGTCGTGTAAGTATTAGTCTCCAAGTGGGAGATTGTTCGGTGTGGAGCCTGATCAATCTCCAAGTGGGAAATTGTTGAAATGTGGCGACTGATTAGCAAAGTACTATACACTGTGCATGTATCCTCACCGAGGTTCGGGGCCGGGCTAGGCCCCAAGTAGGGGTTCAGGGGCGGCAACCCCCGAGAAATTTTTTTTTGCTGTTTTTCGTTGATGAAAACCGACATTGTAATAAAACCCTAAAAATGCCGACTTTGTTTGTTGTCCTAAAAACGCATGTTATAAGCGGCTTGGATGCTTAAGGCATTGTAAGGTTGATGTACTATTTTTGCTGGATAATAAGAAAGATTTGACGATTGTGTATGGTGGACGTAACCCATTCTGGGTGAACCACGTTAAATCTCTGTGTTATCTGTGTCCTATTTTATTTCTTTATCTTTTTGTATTTAAATCTGCATATAATTGTTAGTTCATATTTGGTTCGGATCTGCTTGAAACCCTAACACCGGACCCCTTGAAGAATGTATGCTAAGAGAGTTTTACATTTTGAGTTATTTTGTGAGAATTCTTGATATCATTGTCTATCGGTTTTTCAAAAGATTGTCAACCAGTTATATACCTGTCAGTAAATTGGAAAGTTTTGTTAAGTGGTATATTAGGGTTTGTTACCCTATCAGTTGAGAAATTAATGCAGTGGGTAAGTTTATAAAAGTGAGTTTTACTATGTTATTTTTACCCTAATTGCATTTGAAAGAGAGTTTTCGAGCACCTGCAGAGCGAAAAAGATAATTGCTAACTGATTGTAGACGGATTTGTGTTGCGGATCGAAAGATTGAATCGGATTCAAAGATCACAAAAGGCGAAACGGGTGTACATTCGAGAGATCAATTGGAAACCTTGCCAGTGTGGAGGAATTAAGGTATTATTTTGTTTATACTCTCTCAAATCAATTTTATCTAGAATGGCATCATTGTCTAAGCAAGTAGAGAGACTTATGATTACTATTGAACCTATGGTGTCTATGGAATCAGATAAAATAGTATAATACAATGCATTGTCTCAAGTTCCTGATGGTGTTATGATAAAGGTGATTTATCCAATTATATTGATTGTAAAATTGAGGATTTAGGATCATTATCAATTTATTCTCAACTGAAGTCCTTGTATGATAAAAGCGACAAAATCAAACCTGAGTACATTAGGGTTTATGAAAAGGGTTTTCACAATGCACATATTTCCTTGAATATTTTGAAGAAGAGAATGTTAGGATAATTCTTAGTCGTGTGCATGGAGAAAATATGTATCTTGACAGGTCGCACACAATCACGAAGGAAGAAATTCATGCAGTGAATAGTTTTTGGCAAACCAGTGAAGTTCCAAAGCCGAGGAAAAGTTGAAAAGAGACTATGGTCACACTAACTTAGACTACCTCTGATAGTCATGCATTTTGAGTCAACAACATTAAAGACCCAGTAGTTAGACTTGCAACTATGGTCATTGGTTATAGGATATTTTATTCCAGCATGATGAACGGTGTGCCATCTATTGCTGTGCATGCAGCTTACAAGATGATTGTTGAGAATGCAAATTATGACTTATGCGAGGCAATAAGGAGCCAATTATTGTTGAACTTGCAATAAATTAAGAAAGATAGTAGTCAAAAGTTCAAATTTGGTCCACTATTGATTGGTCTATTCTTTTATTTTTAGAATTTCCTACTGGGAATTGGTGACATTCAATGGTCAAAGGACATACCGGTAACTGCTAAAATCAAGAACACCATTAAGGTTGTAAAGAAGACATTCTCTGCTGCTATAAACATATATTTTAATGAGTTCCATAAGAAGATGAGCATGAGGTTGAGTCTACTTGAAGATGTTGTGAAACACTTTGTAAAAGACATACGTTTCACAATCACCACGTATTTTTGTCTTATGGAGGTCCTAGAACCTAGGGAAGATGAGATGGATGAAATGAGTTATGAAGTCAACTATGACTTATTAATCGGATATGCCAACAACCTTTTGGCATCTCCCAAGAAAAAGAAGAATAAAAGACTAGGAGCTTATGAGGAAAGACATGCACCTGCTGAACCCAGTACTGCCAAAGAGAAGAAGAAGAAGCAAGTTGAGCAAGTACCTTTAGTGACTACCGATACAAGGGTGACAAGAAGTGTTCAAGTCAAAGAGGAAGCGACACCCAAATTATATGCTAAGAAGCAAACTGCAATGAAGAAGAGAGGTAGGCATCTCATTCTTCAAGCAAAATATGAGGATATTGACACTGAAGAGGAACCAAAGAAGATGAAAGCAACTGGTAAGAAAGCCAAACCAGTAGGAGACACTTCACAACAAACTATTCCTATTAATGCTTTATCTTACAAACCTATGACTGATTTTGAGAGAACTGTACAAACATTAGGGAGGAATAGGTTTGATAATATGAAAAAAAAAATTAGTTCATTTGATGATGATCAGAAGCAAAAAATTGTTCAAGAGGTAATCAACCACTTGTGTCAATACAATTGGTTATTCCAAGATATTGAAAAGGTTATTTCTAATTCTTTGTATTCTATTCTTGCAAATAAGTGGAAAATAGCTCTTGACCAAGATGAAGAAATTATTGATAATGTTTTCATTCAATATTTTCCTGAATTATCTAGAGAACAATTATTAGCATTGCTTGATAATTTCAAAGGACAGTTTCATTCTAAGGCAAGAAGATTGAAGTTAATGAATGGAAAGGTTCAATCTATTGAAGTTAAAAATCATCAAATAGCTAGAAATATTCAAAGGATGCATGAGAAAATGAAGTCTCATAGAACTGATCAAACAAAGACTAAAGCTCAATCCGAGTTAGATGAAGAAGAAATTATTACACCAGATATTGTCTATCCTATTAAGCATAAGGATGACACTACTTCTCTACTGGTTATCTTTGTAGATGACACTGATGAAATCTAGGACACAATTGATACAACTCGTAATATCATTGCTCTAGTTATAGAACCTTTACAACAACCGATAATTACTGTTACACAGGAAGCAGTTGAAGCATTGGTCATTCAACCTAGTGTGGATATTCAACCCCCACCAGAAAAAGAACACCAAGTGGAAAATCAACTACCACCAGTTACAACAGATATACAAGAGAAACAAACACAGGAAGAAATAGAGAAAGAGAAACTAGAGAAATAGGTTGAAGTGAAAGGAACTGAAAAGAGAAAGGAGGAAGAGAAAGAGAAAACAAAGGAGACGATCTAGCAGATGAAAAAGAAAAAAAAAGATAAAGCAGCAAATTGATGATGATGATGACACAATAGACATCAAAGGGCCTATAGATGTAGATAATATGAGTGCATCTGAATCATGGAGATTGTAGCAATGATGCAATCTAGAGCTCAAAAGAAAAGGTTGAAAGAGAAGAGGAAAGAAGCTGAAACAATTCAAACTGCCATTGAGATTCCGTTAAGTCTTCTACTAGAGATTGACACTGGGAATTTGTCAACTCCTATTGGTAAGCTTGTCTACTTGGTTGCTGATGCTTCTAACCAACTGAAGTCCCTTGAAGAATCTACTCCAACTTTAGTTGAGAAGAATTACAAGAGGAAAAGAGGAGAGCAAATAATGAAAGATATTGATACAGGGAAGATTGCTTTATCCCTGGATAAAGATTCTTTTGAAGACTGCTATTAAAACTAGAGGAAGGATACTAGCCTATACATCTAACATTTCATTTTTCTATACTAATTTGATTAAGAGACAAGAAGAGATAGAATAGGAGTTGGAAAGGATATGTACTGCCTACATACCTTTAGAGGATTCAACCTTAGCATTTGGCAAATCAGTTGATGATTTGCAAAATTAGTTAGATGTCTATGATTATGAATAGGCTAAGAGACTCCGATCCTTGAAGGAACTCAAGAACTAGTTGAGAACGAAAGTGGACATCTTACAACAGGCATACAGGGATGCAGAAGTGGTTTTGGCAACTCCAGAGATGAGCACAATGGATGCAATGGAAGAAATCGCAGCACAAGTTATGACAACCATTGAGATCACTGAAACATTATTGGAAACAGGGGAAAATGATTTTACTTAGATGAAGATCATTTTCAGTGACATTTTCTTGCAAATTGTAGTGAACACTCCTTGATAAAGACTCTTATCTTTTTTTATATGTAGTTTTTAATGCAAATTTTGATATAATATATATGTATTTTACTTTTCAATTTGGCATTGTTGTCAAAGCGGGAGTAGAAATATGTATGTGTTGTGAATTTTTTTTATTTATTGTTAAGGGGGAGTAGAAATATGTTTGTACAATTTTTGTAATCACACTTAGTTGTAAAGTTGTAAAATTTTCTAAGTATTGCCATCAATGCCAAAGGGGGAGATTGTTGGCTTGATGATGATTGTAATAGAAGACTTCATGTGTTGTCATTGATGACACATGTATACACACATATGTTCATTGTATTAGTCATCTTAGTTTAGAAAAACTAATATTACTCCTAAGTCTTTGTATTGCAAAACCGGTATTATATGTATAGAGAAGTTCAATCGGTTTTGAGGGTGTCTAACCGGTATATGTAGACAACTAGTATATGCAGGAATGGCATGACACCAGCTTGGAGATTCAACGGAGATCATCAAAGAAGCAATTGGAGGACAATCGGACTATAAGTTGGAAGAGGTTAACTCTTAACTAGTATCAGTGTTCCAACTGGTTTTACTGATTGTGTGATGAGTTGTCACCAGTCGTGATGAGTTATCCCTAACTAATAGATTTGGCAGCAATCTATGATGTGTTATGTTAGATTTTCTAGATACACTGCACCTAGGAAATTGTGATGGAATTCCTAAGATGACATGAAATCTAATGTCTATATAATGACATTGTTTCAAACTATTTTTTATGATGCAAGATAGAAGTGTTAATTTGTTGCGATTTATTGAAGGCATTGGAGAGTATGTTGGTGATGCAGTTTTGAGTGAGTAGAAGAGGATCTATTCAAGCAAGCTATGCTACTTCTAGATCACACCACCTGTTATTTTCTAATCACTACAATAGTCAAATCCCCTAACCGGGTAATCTCTAATAAGCTTCATTGTACAAATCCTCTAACTAGGTGATCCACTAGTTTGGGTTTGAAATTGTCTACCGAGGTTACTCCTAATAGGGTAATACCTTTAACAAGGTATAGCTCCTAACAGGGCTTTGGGATCTTTACTAGGATTAACTTGTAGCAAAGTACTTTTGTAGACCCTAACAGGTCAGTTACCTATTACTACAGATAGTTAACTTGTGAGTCCCATCTCACCGTGGTTTTTCCTAGTTGGGTTTTCCATGTATAAACACTAGTGTTATGGTGGATGTTTTACTTGTTATGGATTTTTTAATATTGTTTTGGATTGCATGCATAGTATTAAGTAAGCTGGTTAACTATTTTTACTGGTTTGTGTTTAAAGTGGTATTGTTTTTGCTATCACTAATTCACCCCCCCTCTCAGTGCTTTATAAGTCTATTAGGGTTTACTTTCAAAAGTTTAATTTTTTTTCTCTCTTCACACATTCCTATATTTGGATAAAAATAACATCAAGTCTTCTTGGAGAAACATATCCATCTAGCTTAAACAATTTTGCAATGAAGGTTTAAAAAGAATCCTCATCTTTTGTATTTTTGAGGTGATAGGTATATTCTCTCACCTTCAATAGGTGATAAAAAAGCCAGAACCATCTCTTTTTATGCTTTCTTTCAGTTTCATGTATTAACACCTTTGGAAGTCTTGCCCTACCTAGTTGCCCTTAGGGTGCCATTAAGGCTGGTGAGAGGGGAATGACCTAAGTGGGAAATGAATTTATCGCCAAGTGTTCCAACCCACTATAATCAAATGTGGAGGCTAATGAAAATCCTCTACAATGGTTTTGCTTAGTGATTAGTCTTTCCCCAGTATCTTTAAGATACGTAAAGCCTTTGTTCTAAAGGTTGGGAAGTCTCTTGAGGGAGTTTATCATTGAAGACCAAACAAAAGCCTGATTAAAAACCATAGAAGTAGAATGCCAAGTTAGTTACCAAACATTGGCAATATCATAGTGCAAGGGTGGGGAAGAATTAAGATCACTAACCATATATCTCCCAAGATAACTACCCAACTATGAAGCAATTCACTTTGGGTTAAATTCTGGTAAAAGGCAAAAAAATGGGTGCCCCCTAGGGGGTGACAAGGCTGTTTGAGATGACGGACTATCGATACTAGTGAGCTATGATATTGTCAATGACCCTTGAATAAAGAGTCTGCTTGATCTGTCTTTTTGTAATCCAAAACAGTGAAAACATCAAGGATTTGAAAACATCTTCAAAAGAACATACACTATTTGTTCAGCATAGACAAAATGATATCACTTCTATCTACTGTGTTTTCAAGTCATTTTTTAGAATATCATCCATCAAACCACAAAATTCATTTCTCAACATCTCAGCGAAAACATCAAAACAAAGTTGTCAGGACAATTAACGCATAGGAGCAACATCCTAGCACATCTCAACCATTTGATAGCACATTCCAACCAAGACTTAGTGCTTTCATCACTCATATCGTGATCAATATCATACTAGTAAATACTCATATATTGCTTGTCCACATCACTGTAGCACATAGGAGCATCAGCCTAGCGCATTTGAAGCATATTATAGTGCATTTATACCAAACATTAGCGCCTCAGAGGGACATATTAGCGCATAATCGATTCAACAATTGTGTTATCAAATAGTATAGAATAGTGCATTTGAGAGGCAACATAGCGCATCTGGACCATTCTGTAGCACTTTGAGAGCATCCTTTAGCACATCAGGTCTCTATTCTAGCACATGGTCAAAATTAGCAAAAAATAGAGAGCAAACTAGTCACTTTGTGAAGTTTTCATCAATAGTTTTGGATACCCTTTTAGGTCCTTTGACAAATCCAACAATGAAATTTCAAAAAAGGATCATAAGTGAGAAATTTACGAATCCAACTAAGCACCCTTTGAAAGAGATATCAAATCTTCAACTATCTTAAGATCAGATTTTATCCAACAAAATTGAGGAGTATCAAAAACAGTGATCAAAGGTTCCACCATTCAGCGAATCCTATCAAACCAATACCTAGTTAGGTCCTCAAGTTGTAAAATTAAGTTTCTAGATCGTGAAACTTGACTCATATCATTTGTCACACTTTTTTGTAGAAGAGAATCAAACTAAACTTCTACTTGCCGAGTAAACTTGAGTTTCCAAAATGAAGTATCCGTATCCAACATCAACATCAACATTGATCATTTATGTATGACCACTCCCCATATTTTGAGAAGAAGTCTTCATCAAAAGACTAAGTTGAAGAAGAGACAACCTATTTCTAAGTCACTTATCAAAAGGAGTAAATTTCTCTATATCAACCATCAACTCTTTACATCACATCGTGCATTCTTGCATCATATGCGTTTGTATATCCAAGGAAAAACCAATGAATTTGACAAAGAACCTTTGAGAAGTAGGGCTTACATTCAGAAAGAAGCATTCAACCATCGCCTTAATAGTGGAGGAAGGATTATTCCCGCCTTGTTTCCATAGTTTCTTATCACTTACAATGAAGCTCGACCTGAGCCACTAAATCCACCAAGAACCCCAATAGAAGAAGAATAATTCGCTACGATAGAGATATATTAATGCCCGGTGTCACTCGATCTCAGAGAAACAAAAAGAAGGAATCAGAACCAGAATCAAGTATGAGTCATAGTCTATCTAATCCTTTTGATGAATATGCAAATATGGGAGAAACAAAGATCACCAATGAGATTCTCCAAGAATGTCAAGAGAATGTGGCTTTCCAAAACTTCGTAGAAAGACTTATAGAAGCGGATAAGCAAAAATATCTACTCATGCTAACTAGCAAAGGAGTCAATATTCCTAAGCATTTTGACACAGAAAGCTTAAGAAATACAGATGAGATAATTTCAAGAAGAAGGGTGAGAAACTATGCTTATCAAGAACAACTGAGAGAAGAGGAAACACGGGATCAATAAAACATACGCAATCGAGATCACACCCATGAACAAAATAACACTCATGAACAAGACAATACCCACAATCGAGACAATCTCAATGAACAAGGGGAAGCTCCCCATCAAAGGACAAATGCACCCCTAGCTACTCTTACACAAAAACTCCAAACACTTCAAAGATAAATTCAGAACATGCAACAAGGAACCACAATAAGATACTCATTAGACGACATTTGTCCTTATCCTTTTGATAGGAGATTAATCATGGTACATTTTCCCCCAAATTCAGATATACCAAAGTAGGTCTTGTACAAAGAGACACCATGTGCCAAGTCTTGAACATAGGCCTGACATACAATATACTATTGGATCATCCATGGATCCATGAAATGCAAGTGGTGCCTTTCATGTACCATCAATGTATCAAATTTCCCTACAATAGACACGAAATTTCAATATCTGCAGATGATAATTATTTTGAGTATTGCAATGCTATGGGGGAAGCTCAAGATAGCCTGGTTCCACACAACAGGGAGGCCCAAGCTTCCTCAACATCCAACCATCAAGAAGAACTCAAGTCTCTATCCATAAACTTCAAGCAAAAGATGAAAATAAAGGACCAAGGCATGGGGGAGTACTCTTTTGAACCATTGTATCTATCTAAATTGCCAACTTCACCAAGGTCTTATGGACAACCTTCCACATCAGGACATTAGACAGTACAAGCCATCACCAACTTTGATGATAAATTTATCCAAATGGGCACACTGGCTGAAGAATCATAAGACAAATACATCCTTAGTTGGCTATACAAGGATGAAGAAGAAATCAGAGCTGTTACCATAGAAGTAGACATACCAAGAAAACATTATGGAAATGGGTTATGGATCATGCAACAAATGGGATACAAAGGAAAATGATCTATTAGCAAGTGCCAAGAAGGCATCATAGAACCCATACAACTTCGTTCACAATTTGCAAAAGACAAAACAAGACTTGGGTATGGGCAACATATTGCACCCATGCAAAACAAAAATCACCATCAAAAACCTCAATGGAAGGAAAAGAAAAAACATAACGAAGACTCATGGAAAGAAGCACTAAACCAAGCAGCAGAAAAGACAAGGAAGGAGCAAAAGCATGAAGAAGATGAGAAACAACAAGAAGAACTCGCTATTTAAAAGGAGGAAGCTTCTTATAAGAAAGTACATCATGTACAAGAACCTGATCAAACCAAGGTTGAGCCACAACCTAAAGAAATTGCTACTCATAGAAATGAAATGATGTATGAACAAATTCAAAGAGTACAAGCAAGCATCGATCTCGAATAAGAACAAGCTACTAAACTTGTGTCAATTATCAATGATCTTTTCTCACCATAAAATATACCTATCATATTCAGCAAGGTAACCTGGGATAGTGATTCTCAAACCAATTCCAATAAATATGAGTGGGATAGTTGTTATGATGTTACTGAAGATATTAAGGTGAATACAATCTATGCATATAGACCCATTTCTCATGAGGGACAAGGCTCAAGATCTTGACCATTTGAATTTGGACCACAACATATCTATGAGGCTAGCGAAAACGAGTAGCGACAATACAAACAAGGCAATATCAAAGAGAATATCATCAAAAACCTCAAGAATATCATAGACCGCAACAATATCCCAAACAATTATGATGACATCCTCATCATGACACTTACAACAACTAATCTTAACCCACTAAATGACTCCCTACTGCTCATATATCCTGATCTCATAGACTGGGAAGAACCCGAGCATCATGATATACCAATATTCCCGAATGATGAATCGATTGTCAATTACCTATGCTCGAGCAACCCAGAAACATGCTCCAGCAATGAGAAACATAACAATATCTACAACAAGGGAGTGCCAAGTCTCTCAGTTGCAAAAAAGAAATAAACAATGGATCTAATGGTGAAAACCAGTTAATGGCAGTATTATATCGCAAAAAAGTAAAAATAAAGGATGTATATGAAGGTGAAAACCTTTTTGAGGCACCTAAAGATGGGAGACTTGACACTCTTCATGAACATTACCAGGAAAGCTCATCAATCTTGATTGAGCCAACTCAATCAATAAATATCGGCATTGAAGTAGCAGGCGAAACCATACATCTGGTAGAATTACTCACAGAAAAAGAACAACCAGATTTTATCAAATTCTTCAAGGAGAAGCAAATCAATTTTGCTTGGTCTTATGTTGACATGCCAGGGGTAGATCCAAACCTAATCATGCATCACTTATCCATTTCTCTTGGAGCTAAACCTGTCAAGCAGAAATTAAGGAAGATGAATCCACATGTGGCATTATTAGTCAAAGCAGAACTAAAAAAGTTATTAGATGTCAGATTTATCCGACCTGTAGACTATGCCGAATGGATCTCAAATATTGTACCAATTTCCAAACCAGATAAAAGCATAAGGATTTACACATACTTCAAGGACCTAAATAAGGCATGTCCAAAGGACGACTTTCCTTTACCAAGCATCAATACTATTTTATATCTAACAACATGGCACACAATGCTATCTCTCATGGATGGATTCTCTGACTATAACCTGTCCACACAATGCTATCTCTCATGGATGGATCAAGATAAATATGCATTCACCTGTCCATGGGGAACATATTGCTGGAACACCATGCCTTTTGGCTTGAAAAACGCTGGTGCAACTTATCAAAGAGCCCTGCCAACAATCTTCGATGACATGATGCATACTTTCATGGAGGATTATGTGGATGATTTGCTAGCTAAATCATTCACTGGAGTAGAACACTTGGGAATACTAGATAAATATTTCAACAATTAGAGCAATTCAATGTTAGATTAAACGCTAAGAAATGTGTCTTCGGGGTCACATCCGACAAACTTTTGGGCTACATTGTATCGAAAAAAGGCATCGAAGTAGATAAAATATAATGTTCCTCAAAACTAGTACGGGTTTTGAGGAACTTTTGATTTTTTATTATAAAAAAAATAATGTTCCTCAAAACTAGTACGGGTTTTGAGGAACTTTTGATTTTTTACTATAAAATATAATCTTCCTCAAAACCTGTACGGGTTTTGAGGAACTTTTGATTTTTTATTATAAAATGTAATTTTCCTCAAAACCCATATGGGTTTTGAGGAGCTTTTTATTTTTTAATTGTTTTTTGCTAGGCATGGTGTTACCAAGCCTAGCGCATTTTTGAATTTCCAGAACACGCACGGGTTATCAGAAATTTCTTTTTTTTTTGCATGTGGCCACTTTTCTGTTCACCATCTTGGTGCACTTACCCTAGAACGAGGTTAAAAGAATAGATAGAATGTGAATGAAATGGAAACCACAATTATTGGGTTTCACAAAACTTAATTTTGATATATCCTCAAAGGAAAAGCCTGGAAGATTGGGTGTAGGATGTGTTCTTAGATCTCATGAGGGGAAGGTTATTGTATCCAAAGCTTCCAAAATTGTTGAGGGTTCTAACAATGTGGTTGAAGCTAAGGTTTTGTTATTGGGACTCAAATTGGCTAAACAATTCAATATCTTATATTTGGTTATTGAAGGAGATTCACTAATTACCACAAATACTTTGGGGCTAAGAAAAATTTCAAATTGGTACTTAAAATATATTTTCTCAAAGGTTTGGGAATCAAAGTTATCATATCTATAATACCTATAGAGAGGGAAATAAACTGACTAATTATGTTGCAAACATTAGGGTAAATCTTCCATTAGGCCAAGTTATCCTCCAACATGAAGAATTGGAGAGGATTGCAGAGCTAAAGGAGGAGCTCTCTCAGAGTTCATAATCTTTTAAGTAACATTTGTATTTTCTTTGTTTGTAGGTATTGTAGAAAGCAACCTCTTTTAATCAAATGTATTTTTGACCAATGGTTGATCCAGGTGACATGTTATGCTCTATACCTACGGCTCATGTGAATCACTCCCCCCTCGAAAGTATTTTTTTTTAAAAATGCCTTGTGTGATATAAGGCATGTGTGAATCACTTTTTAGGTACATTTAATCCAGAAGACTTGATAGACTAGATCAGAGAGGTGGAGGACTACTTCAAGTTTGAAGATATTAAAGACCCACAGAGGGTCTAGTTAGCACAAACTAAGTTGAAAGGGCATGCTACCTTATGGTGGAAAGAGTTGTAGAGGGATAGAGTGGAGAATAGCGAGATGAAAATCACCTGATGGAGGGAGACTATGAATTGGAGTTGTTCAAGAAGTTGTGGAACTTGAAGCAGAAGGACATGAGTGTGAAAGAGTATACTGACATGAATTATACAAGGTATTGATTAGATCCGGACATTGAGAGATGGATAGGGAGAAGGTGACTAGATACATAAATGGAATCCAATTTTACATTCAGGATCAAATGAGTATGCTGAAAATTTTTATAGTTGAGGAGGCTTATCAATATGCTTTGAAGGCTGAAGATAAAGTGAAAAGAAGACAACAGACTAACCCTAGAGGAAAAGAGAGATATGCAACTGGTAGAGGGAAGAGGAGTGGCAGTGTGGAGAAGCAAATTATTGAAGAATCAAAATCTAAATGGAGTAAAGAATCAGAGAAAAAGATTCAGAGAAAATGAAATGGTAGTAGAAGCAGGGAGTTTTTGGGTACATGTTTCAAGTGTAGAAAAACTAGACATAGAGCTTCTGAATGTGCACAGGGTAATAAGGGAAAGGCAAGGAGTTTCTTAGCATGTGAAGACTAGGAAACCAAAGCTACAGATGTGAGTACGGTAGCATCAGAGCAGAGAGAATCCCTTATGTTTAGAAGAGTCTTGATGGAGTAGAGCAAAGAAGAAACCAGACCTACTGAAAGGAAGAATCTTTTCCGTATTGTTCGCAAATTAGGTGGTAAGTGTTTTAAAGTTATTGTGGATAGTGGTAGTACTAAAAATTTGGTATCAGAGGAGATGGTAGAGAGGATTGATTTGAAGAGGGTTGAGAACCCTTGTCCTTACAAGGTGAGTTGGTTGCATGATGATCATGTGGTAGAGGTGAGAGAGTAGTGTTTGGTGAATTTTAATATTGGATCTTACAAAGATGAAGTCTTGTGTGATGTTTTTCCTATGAGTGCTTGTCATGTTTTGTTGGGTAGATCTTGGCGGTATAATAGAGGAGCTATCTATGATTGTAGAAGGATCCTGATCACTATTGAGAATCTTGGTGGTATAATAGAGGAGCTATCTATGATTGTAGAAGGATCCTTATCACTACTGAGAAGGATGTGCAAATGTTTACTTTGGCTTCTTTGAAGGAGAAGGAGAAGGAAGTGAAGAATTTGAGCCTTAGTGCTGAGGAGTAGGTTGCAAAGGTTATACCGGATGTTGGCATGGATTTGAAGAAAGATCTAGTTGATAATCATTGCAAGGTGTGTGCCCTTGGTCTCCTTGTGTTTTGCAGCACAACGCTCGGGTTTGTGACATGGCTTAACCGCCTCTTATGAATTCTATTAGTTTAGTGATTGTATTGGGAATTAACTTGTCAATATTTTGGTGCAACAATAATCACACTTGTAATTAGTGGTATTGGAGCTTGGTCACAGGTTCAAACCCCTCACTTGTATTGGGGGACGATTGTTGCAAGGTGTGTGCCCTTGGTCTCCTTGTGTTGTGCAGTGCAACACTCAGTTTTGTGACATGGATTAACCGCCTCCTGTGGATTTAATAAGTCTAGTTGTTGTATCGGGCATTAACAGGTCGATCTTTTGGTGCAACAAGAATCACACTTGTAACAATATCAAAGTGGTACCAGATGACAACAAGGCTAGAATTATGGTGGTAGGTAAGATGGATTTTGGTGGAAAGAATATATTGGATTTATAAAAAAGGGAATAGTGGTAAGAGGTAGAGTGTACATATAAAACAAGCAAAGATAGGAGAAGAGGATAAGAGATTAGAAGATCTAACTGAAGTTCTGCAAATGGTAGGAGGGAAGAAGTTTGCAGACAAATAAGACATTTGGATCAAAAGTGAGCATGGGGTCTATATCCTGAATCCTTTTCAATGTTCATGAGTTTCCTCTCATGGAACATATTTTTCTAATTGGGTTCTCTGATGCAGGAGCACCTTCGGTCAATGAGAAATATTGCATCAACCAAAACTATTATTTTTATTTTTGTTTCAGTTCAGTTCTGTGCTACAACTTTTGTGTTTCTTCTAGCATTCTCTGATAGCTGTTTATTTTTTGTTGCGGATTCGATTCATGTCTTCTAGATGTGTTCTTATTCCTTATTCTATATTTTCAGTTCATGTGGATCTTTTTTGGCAAGTTGTCACTTTCGGATTATCTATTTCTTGGTTCCCAAAGTAGTTTTGAGTTTAACGACTAGTTAGCGATTTATTCCCTTGTGATATTATGAATGAGGCAATGCCTAAAATGTGTGTGTGTGTGTGTGTGTGAGAGAGAGAGAGAGAGAGAGAGAGAGAGAGAGAGAGAGAGAGAGAGAGAGAGAGAGAGAGAGAGAGAGAGAGAGAGAGAGAGAGAGAGAGAGAGAGAGCAAGAAGCTCTTTCAATATTGTCATTAAGAAGAAATGAGAGAGGAGACATCTCTTAAATAGAGATGAGGAGAGGAGTTACAAAGTAACTCCCAAATCTATGAATGCCACCATTCATAAAATGTGTGTGCCATGTGTCCAAATCCTCTTATGGAGGAAATCTAATATTCCTTAATAAAGGAAAATAAAATAAATGACTTGTCCTCACACATATACTAGAGGACAAATTACATGTAGGAATTCCAAAGGAATATTCTAAACTAAATACAAATAAACCTAAGCCAAGTAAAGATTAAATATTCTTACAGTGTGAGCTCTTATGGTCATAAAATTAAATCTAGGAGCATTTAAGGCCAAAATATTAGGTGGGTTGTCTTTAGATTTTGAAAATTTGCAACCTTTTTTTTGGCTGCATTTTTGGACTAGCGGATATATGTGCAGAATTGGACTGCCAAACTGAATCGTTGAACCACTAAATCAAATGAACCATTGAACCTTTTTATGTTAGTTTGAGGTTCAATGGAGAAGAAAAATTCATAACTTTCAGCTGAAAAACTGCATTTCCCACGAATCTTGACAACAAAATGAACCTTTGAATCTTTGAACTTCGGGGTTCAATTAGAAGGTTCAAAATTATAAACTTCACCCACAATATGCTTCATTAATCACTTTGCCTTTAAATTTTGTTCCACATTGAACCTTTGAACCTTGAACTCTTGAACCAATGAAGGTTCAAAGGTTCAAGTTCATTCTCCACATAGACTTTTCTGCACAAGTTAGACTTGTCGTAACTAACACATAAGACACACAAAGACTAAATGAACCGATGAAATCTTGAACTAAACTCCAGGTTCAAACAAAAAGTTCAAAGACGTGAACACTTAGGCATAAAGAGGCATTGGCTGAGACAGACTTAAAGCAGAAAGATGATAACTTAAGAGAATTAATTATGCTAAATTAAACACACATTATCTAGGCACAAGTATACCAATGTAAGAAAAAATAATGAGTGCAAAATTAGAGGGTAACAACTATAAATTGCTTCCAATTGTTGGCATTGAAAATATCATGTTCATGTCTTGTAACGAGCTCATGGCATGCAAAAATAGATGAGTTTCAAAAGGCCATAATTCCCCAACACATTATCTAGCAGTAAGATTTTGAGAAATTAAATGTGTATTTTGTATTTTATATGCCCATGTCTACATTATTTTGAGGCTATGGTTGAAAACAAAAGAAATATCTTTGTAGTATTAAAATTTCTTATTTTTAAACCTGTCAGATAAAATTATGTGTGAAATTCATGTTTTAGGGATATGAAACAACTGACTTTTTAAATTGTAAATAAACTTGCCTCTTGATCAGGTGAGCAGGTAGGCTATTTTGAATGCTACTACATCAGTTTGGAATCTTTTGGCTATGTAAAATTTTGTTGCAGATTTATTCTCAACAGTTGAGAGATTTGGAATTAGTGTGAGGTATTTTGCTCCAACTATTGAATCCATAGATTATTTGGTCTGTAGATGTTTTAAAATTTTCCATTTCATTTTGTTTTTGGGTGACTTAAATTTATGTCAGCTAAAATTGTTTTGTTAAACCAGTGAAAAATATGGAGGGGAATAAAAGAGAAAACAAAAGTATTCTTGTGACTAGTAGTGATTGGAGTTATTAGCTAGAAAATATGGTGGCAATCTCACTTTCCACTATGCTTGTTTTCATAATTTTGTATGGATAGTAGTTTACAAAAATATATGGAGCTTAAATGCTTTGGTGCATATTTTGTTTTGAGGTATAGTTTTCTTAAATATTTTATAAATGAGTATGTTGGGTGATTCATTGAAGATTAGTAAGCATGGGTTAGAGCTCAGACTAAGTATGTTGATGGGTGTGAGGCATTTGTACCGAATTTACCAAGTTTGATTATATTATTCATGACTTTTTTGATTACTGTTAAGTTACTGAGAATGATTTTATCTACATTCGGTATTTGTAGTATTCCTTTCTTGACTAATACAACTTCTTGTTCGTTAATAAATTTCATATTTATTGTCATTTTGTTGTTCATCCCTTGTAATATGATTTATCTCTGTATTTTTTATCTTCTTTATCTAATAAAAATAATACACACACACACACACACACACACACACACACACACACACACACACACACACACACACACACACACACACACACACACACACATTGATTTTGTGCTTTTGTGTAATTTACATTTATAACATGTTTTTATCTAGTTTAAGTTATATATTTTAAATATTTTTTAAGTTTATTTTAGATTTGTTATATTGAGATTATATTTATGTCAAGAAGGATATTTAAAAAAAATATTTTATCAACAATATTTATATTATGATATTTAAATTTATGATGATGGATTATCAAGTACAATAAGATGATTGAAATATATATAATTTAAATTGAAAAATTATCATAAATTATTCTATGAATTATAGAAAACTCATTTCAAATATGTAAACTTATATAATTTATCAAATTTGAGAAATCTTATTTAAATAAGAAACACCTTACATTAAAAAATATTGAAATTTTCAAGATTCATTTTTATATAAATATAAATTAATAAACATTAATTTTTGTCATTGCAAATGATGGAAAAATAATATTGAAACGAAATGCTAAGGCAAAGATCAATAGGTTCATGAAACATAATTCATAGGAAAATCAATGAAGCACAAGATGAAGTGATACAACAAAAACTAATAGATTCAAGAAACATAATTTGTAGGAAAATCTATGAAACTCACTTTCATTGATATAAAGGGAGCTATATAAAATCTTTAAGTAGTCATGCTATCCTGAAAAAATAATGAGTGGTCACAAGCACTTTTGAACAAATATAAAACTTATTATAGTAAGGGAAATAATCTTGACAATCTAGAATAGTGGAGCTTTATCTCAATTTTTACTAGAACATATTGCTTGAGAAGGAATGTTCGGTGTTGAAACCATAGAGTGTTTTATATCTACATAATGGAGATAGAAGCAAGACAACAATTATTAGTGTTGAAATACCCATTCTTAATAATTGACTTGTTGTCCATTATCCTTTGATGGTGAGCCAATTATCTACCTTTAGAAATGACATATTAGTGTCTTTGAAGTGTATTAATCCTTTTAGAGATATGAGTCACCTAATTAAATTGATTTAAGACATTAAAGGATCACACTATCTTTTTTTTGGTTCCAAATGCCACATTAGAGATTTCTATTGACATCACCCACACTTTAATAAGTATCCACTTTCTAATTTGTTTCTCAACTTCATTGTAATATGTGAAGTTTCTGGTTGAAATACCCACTATATTTTGAAACACATTGCGTTGTAAACACATCATGTTTTGAAACCAAAACAAAAAATAAATTATTAGGATAAACATTTGAGATATCAAACTAGTCATTTGAGATATGTGTTTTATACCAAAGTGCATTACACATTGTATTAAGTAACCTACACAAGCTTAGTTCATAGTTGGTAAGATGTGCTCTAGTAGACATATATATGCCTGACCTTAACTATACACTTCTCATGAATTCCAATCCACCAAGGCCATGATACATATTCATAATATTAATAACTTTATTCTATTTTTATTTTACAGTTTTATATGCTACTTTTTTTGAAAACAATGATTTAATGTAATAGTGATATATTCTAGGGTCAGTAGTCATCTATTTAATTAGATTTCTATATATTTATTTCATGTTTTATTTGTATATTTTTTAATTTATTCTACTAAATTTAATAGATTATATATTTATTAAATTTGTCAATACACTCATATTGATGACCTATCAACCTTTATTTCATCACTTTTAGAATTGAGATTGATCTTACATTTACAAATATAATCTCTCAAATTTCAATATTTAAATAAGATTTAAAAATAATGTCCATTTTTTTTTACCTTGAACAAACTAAACACAAAATCAATCATTATGTTAGTTTTGTTTCTCATTCTCATATCTTTGAATATCATTCATGAAACTTAAAATAAATCATTATATACAAAATCATCCTAAATCATAGTCAATAGTAGTACTAAACTATAAAGTTGGTATTTTTTTGAGAGTTAGACTTAAAAGAATTTGTTTCTAAAGATTAAATTTTAAAATTATTCAAATATATTAAAAATCCTTGAGAGTAGAGAACATTAAAATTGACGAAATTGTTGGCATTGGGTTGTCATTGATGTCAACCAGTATGGGATGTCTACACTGTCATGGAGGAGTATAGGTTGAGATATCCTTGATATCACCTTGTACTGCAGATCACCGGTAAGGAAAGGTTGTCAACTGGTAAGTAATGTGTTGACATGGGGAAGACAACTCAACCAAGTGAGTAGCTCCCAACCGGCAAAGCTCGTGACTAGCGAACAAGAAGGATGAACAAGGTGCTTGAGTTGTTGATTGTGATGAAGAGGCAGAATGTTACCTAAATCACATCAACATAGGACGAGAAGGATGAATAGGTCATCAATATGTTGTGTGGTTGCAGAACAACAAGACTCCCACTATATGAAGATGCAGTCATCATGAGAAGTAATGACTGATAGTGAATGTGCCCACACTAGATCACATGTGCATGTTTGAAGATATGCTACATAAACAGGGAAGTCACATGAGTACATTGCAGGATGTAGAAGACAAGGTGTCACTCCACCAGTAACTAGAACTTATCTCCTATTATGCATTGTGTGCATCATATTTTTGTGAGATAAGGTTCAAAAGAGGTGTGCATCAAGTGCATGAAATCAGGGATATGCACTGAACTGACTAAGAAGGCATGTTGAAATGCTGGTATAGATCAAGAGTATTTACCGGTATGTAAGTCCATCGATAATATGAGCAAGGTGCAGATGTAGATGTACTCCCACTTTGTGGGAATGTACATGCTTGGAATAGGCATGTCTGAAAACCAGTTTAGGTGTTCCACTGATAGTTCAAAAAAGTGCAGACATGAGGAGTCAACTAGTAGAATGTGAGATACTGATAGGGTTAGTAAATCGACAGAAAAGAGGAACCGGTAGAGTGTCTGTTCAGTGATCCTATCTGAACCAACATGAAGATCCAAGCTGGAAGATGGTCGACATGGATGCCACATGGAGTCAAGGTGGCAGACTTGCATGGAGTGATAGATGGTATGAACACCGACGAGGCAGTTGCAGGATTGGTTGATATTAATGGTAGATCCCACAAATTACGGGACGTGTTGCAGAGTTGTTGTAGAGGTTTGCGACTCAAGGTCTGGAGGACAATTGAGAGACAGCTAAGAGTGATTGAGAAGATTGAGATGGTTGAAGGAAACAACAAGACCAATCTTGGTGCTTGACCAAGAGATCAGTTGACAAGGTAAAAAACAGATTTCCAAAGATAGAAGGCGTGGTCAAGAAGGTGCGATAATGGAAGAGGTGTACATTTGGCTCTCAGAGAGATCAGATCGAGGAAGATCTGATTAGTTTTGGTTTTCCTCAAGGTAAGTGAGGAAACCCTAACCGCTCAAAGTTTGAATTTTTTTTTGGTGGGAAAACCAATCTATAATTATGCAAGCCAAAAAATAGAGGTGGTTGTCGTTGGATAAGAGAGTAGAGCTGTTGCATAGAAGAAGAGAGTGCTACTTCTGCATGTGAGAACAAATCAGTCAAGTACTTGACAAATATCTGAGAAGAGACTGAGTGTGAGAGAGAACCAAGTTGAAGTGTTCAACTAGTAGTAGTGCAGAACTGGTAGTCATTATACCGACAAAGTAGAAGTGAAGAGAGCTGCAGAGAAGGCAGATAGTGGATCGAGAGAGTGTAGTACTGGTGAAGAGTCGAGAAGTGAGGAGGAGATCCAATAGAGAAAAAGGAGAGTAGAGGTGAATTGGTAGAGTTTACCGATAGTGAAGCAACATGAGAAGTGTACTGGTGTCTAGCAGAGAAGGTATCTCACCAGCAGAGCAAGGTATATGAAATGGTTGCAAGATTCACTTGTAACAAGATAACTACTTTTATAATTAATTTTATCATTGTGATCACTGAGTTGTAGCTCAGAGAAGAGGTAGTATCTACTTTCAGTTGTAGCCCATAAATTAGTCAGGGGTTGGTGCTCCTTGGGTTAGTGCCCTAAATTAGCAGTTGGTGCCCTAAACATTGTAATAGTTTTGGTTGTGAGGTTGGATTGGAGTAGTAGACTCCAACATCATTGCTCACTGAGGTTTTTCCCATCTTGGGTTTTCCTCGTAGATGTTGGTGTTATGTGATGTCCCCTTGTGTGATTTTATTTGTGTTGGTCTCCCCACTAACTGGTAAGTCTGCATTGTGTTAGGTCCCATAACTGGTATACACATCTAGGTTGTTAAAGGAAAAAAGTTTGAGAACCACTGATTCACCCCCCTCTTAGTGGTACATTGTGTCTAACAATTGGTATCAGAGCATAGGTTCCCAGTTAGACAAGCTTTCTCCAGCTTGCGTAGATTCTGGCTTAAGGACACAATGGTTTGTTTAGTGTCAATCTCTGCTGCTTTGTTTGATGGTTCAAACTATTCTATTTGGAGTTTTAGAATGGAGGTCTTCCTACCCTCTCTAGGGTTTAATGTATGGATGTCGGTTATCAATGGTCTCCCTAGGAATGATAGTCCTCCCTCCGGATTTGAAGATGAAAGAAGATGCATATGTAATGAAGAAGCCATGAAGGCCATATTTAGTGGGCTCACCGGTGATGTTTCCAAACAGGTGGACAAATGTAAATCAACAAAAAGTTGATGGGATAGACTAAAGAAGCTATATGGAAATGAACCTTGCTCCACTGAATCAACTTGTGAGAGTGAGAAAAACAATGCTGAAGATACATGTGAAGATGACAGAGGTAGGTCAGATTGTTGCTACAACATTGGTGATGTGGAGACTCATCTCTTCATGGCCCATGAGATTGACATTGAGAGTCATACATCAAAAGGGGATAATGCAGATAAATCCCACTGGTATGATGTGCTTGACAACAACACTAAAAAGGAAGAAGAAGATGCAAAAGTAGATCTTGAGTGTGAACTGGTAATTGCTCTAGAAGAGCTTCAAAATGTGAGAAATGATTTTAAAATCTACAAAAGATCAGTTCATGAGGATTGTAGCTAGTTGAGAACCTGCCTTGAAGTATCAAACCAAAAGGTTGGATTATTGACCACTCAACTAGAAGAGACAAAAAGATTGATTGATGATTTGAAATCAGTTTTGGACTCCAAGGAAAGTAAAAGGGAAAATATGAGAAATGAATACAAGCTATTCAAAAATTCTTCTATAGTAGAGCAGAATCGGCTAACAAAATGCCTTGAGGAATCTGAGAAATGCATCTCAGAGTTGAAGTCTTAGGCAAAGAACACCAAGGTGTGTCGGTGTGAAGATCTAGCATCCAGGCTAGAAGTTAAAGATAAAGAATATCAGAAGCTGCTTGGAGAAATGGAGACTCTTTGAAATGACCTTGAGAAGTGTTAGGATGAGCTCAAGGTAAGAATTTGATTTGATGGCAGCATTGATGCCTTGGACAAAATATTGAAAAAGAAAAAACATGCCAAGGACATTAAAGGATTAGGAAGTGGTGCCGGTGAATGCTCCACTAGCAAGAATGTCCCCCACAATGACATGCAGTTTGTCTCGTCAAATGGAGAGAACAAGGGACAAACCTTCACAGTAAAAAATGCTCCCCGAAAGAAGGTTGACCTAAGAACAACTGGTGAAGACTTGCAGACAAGAATGAAGACCAATGATGCAAGAAGGAGGAACAATGCAAATCCCAAAGGTAAAGGGAAGATGGGAGAAGATAGTTCCACTGGAAGAAGGAAAATGAGGAAGCAACAGAAAAGACCTCCTACTGACAGAGGGAAAAGTAATGCTACCACCAATAGGGCCAAGAAAGTGTGGGAAAAGAAGAGATCAAATGGAAGAGATGCATAGAATGGATAACCAAGGATCCATTCTCAAAGAAGAAGAAATGGGGATGCTAAACCAGTAAGATCTCCTCATGCATGGCAAAATAAATTTGTAAGTCATATACCATCCTTTACCGGTTACTACTTTTCATGTAATGCTTATGACCATAGGGCAAAGGAATGTAGAAAGAGGTCTAGAAAGAAGAATATAGGATCTCATGAACATCATGCATATGAGAAAAATGTATCCAGGAGTAGATACATGCATGTCCCCTCTCCCAGTTATGCTAGAAAGAATCCATTTGTTGTTGTATGTTATAACTGCAATGGATTTGGCCATAGAGAGTTTGAATGTAGGAAGAGGAACCTGTAGTCACATGGAGGCCGACATAACTATGCTTTGCAAAAAGGTGAATTCAGAGCATATGAAAGTTAGAGACCTACATGGAACCAAAGGATAATTGTCCCTGCAGGAGCAAAAGGTCCACCGGTTCTAGTTGCTAAACACAACAACATGGCCAAGAGAAGATGGTCAAACCAATATGCTAAGAGATTCCCCAATCATGAAGTTGGGATGGATGTTGTGTGCTACTATAGCACTACTTCTGGCTATAATGGAGAATCAGGAAATGAAAGGACTCATCAGCAGAAGAAGGAAAGACCTTCTCCCAAGCTTGAAAATCGAAAGATGAATGAGACTAGGTAGGTATGGAGGAAGAAGACCATGGACCGACACTGTGCATCCAATGCATAGGTGATATCTCCTAAGGCTTAAAGGAGATGTAGGATCATAGGGGGAGTAATACACTAAACCTATCATTCACCCCCTCAGTGATGAAAGCAACAGGTAAGAACATGTTGCTACTGGTATGAAGGAATAAAATGAGAAGATAAATGTGTGTAGAGGTTGACTTGACTACACACCCACAGATCAGAGCTGAATCACTATTGTTGTATCAATGTATGACAAGATAATAATCAGAATTAGATACAGAGTGACTTAGAATGTCAGGAGTCATAGGAAGGTTCTCTGGTAATGATAGTGGATCAATACAGGAAATCGGTATGTACAGGATGCTACCGACATAAATACTAACAGGTACTTGTAGGTTATGTAAGACAATGAAGTTGGAGATCATTGCATTAGCCCCGGTAGCATGGAATGTGGAGTTATGTCTCAGGTGGTGTTGATGAAGACCTGAATGACATATGTTGGCCCAGTGGTTGATCATGCAGACTTGCATGTTTTGGGCTAACCGGTTTGATTCTTGGCATAACGACAACATTGTCTAACATTGTGCAGATCCAGGGTCATGTCATAGGCTGTGGTGGAAACAATGGAGCTAAAGAATCATCAAATTATCACATATGCACAACTAAACCGTTATATGGAGGTGTTTGGAGCCCCAATGTTAAACCCTACCAAAGATAAGGACATGAGATGTATGACTTAGGGGGAGTTCAAGTGGCTATGATGCAAAGACGAGATGCTTGAACTTGGAAGAGTAATTGCACTGACTATCCAAAACTACAAATGATGAAAAGTTAAAGTAGGAATACCCAGAAAAATTTCATTGTAAGGGGTATCTACTTGTCATTTGGTTGGTTGTATTCATGGTACAATCACATTTGATTCCTACTAGTCAGTTGGTTGGTTGTATCAGTAGTACAATCACATTTAATTCCTAAAGAAATTTGGGATCAAACAAGAGGTGATGCAGGTTGACCAGTAGGTGAGTAGTGTTCACTGGCACATCCCTCTGAAATTGAGTAGTTCAACAAATAATATAAAATTTGCATGCTCAATTCGTGTCAGTTGATGGTTGAGTCCTCCATCTCAAGTGCTGTGACTTGAGAAAATGCAACAAAATGTAACAATTGGTATCAAAGGAGGAGAGACATCCGGTAAAGAAAAAGGGGAGAAGAATTCTATCAGTAACCGATAAATACAAGGATGCATGATACCCTGACAACACCCTTTGCCATTGTTGTCAAAGGGGGAGAAAGATTCTATAGTATACAACATACTAGATGTGTTGAGAATCCATAGATCAAAGAAAGGGGGAGAAGGATTATGTAGTATGTCGGATACTACATGAGTTGACATCAATGCCAAAGGGGGAGATTGTTGGCATTGCGTTGTCATTGATGTCAATCAGTATGGGATGTTTACACTATCATGGAGGAGTACAAGTTGAGATATCCTTGATATCACCTTGTATTACAGATCACCAGTAAGGAAAGGTTGTCAACTGGTAAGTAATGTGTTGACATGGGGAAGACATCTCAGCCAAGTGAGTAGTTGCCAACTGACAAAGCTCATGACTAGTGAACAAGAAGGATGAGCAAGGTGCTTGAGCTATTGATTGTGATGAAGAGGCAGAATGTTACCTAAATGAAATCAACATAGGAGGAGAAGGATGAATAGGTCATCGGTATGCTGTGTGGTTGTAGAACAACAAGACTCCCATCGGATGAAAATGTAGTCATCATGAGAAGCAATGACTGACAGTGAATGTGCCCACACAAGATCACATGTGCCTATTTGAAGATATGCTACACAAACAGGGAAGTCACATGAGTACATTGCAGGATGCAGAAGACAAGGTGTCACTCCACTGGTAATTGGAACTTATCTCCTATAATGCATTGTGTGCATCATAGTTTTGTGAGATAAGGAAGAAGAGGTGTGCATCAAGTGCATGAAATCAGGGATATGCACTGAACCAACTGAGAAGTCATGTTGAAATGCTGGTACAAATCAAGAGTATTTACTGGTATGTAAGTCCATCGGTAATATGAGTAAGGTGAAAATGTAGATGTCCTCCCACTTTGTGGGAATGTGCATGCTTGGGATAGACATGTCTGAAGACTGGTTTAGGTGTTCCACCGATATTTCAACAAAGTGCAGACATGAGTAGTCAACTAGTAGAATGTGAGATACCGACGGGGTTAGTAAACCGACAGAAAAGAGGAACCGATAGAGTGTCTATTTAGTGATCCTATCTGAACCAACATGAAGATCCAAGCTAGCAGATGGTCAACAAGAATACCACATGGAGTCAAGGTGGCGGACTTGCATGCAGTGATAGATGGTATGAACACCGACGAGGCAGTTGAAGGGTTGGTCAATATTAGTGGTAGATCCCACAAATCACGAGACTTGTTGCAGAGCTGTTGCAGAGGTTTGCGGCTTGATTTCTAGAGGACAACTAAGAGACAGCTAAGAGTGATTGAGAAGATCAAGGCAGTTGAAGGAAATAGAAAGACCAATCTCAATGCTTGACCAAGAGATCAGCCGACAAGGTAAAAAGAAGATTGCCAAAGATAGAAGGCGTGGTCAAGAAGGTGTGATAATGGCGGAGGTGTATAGTTGGCTGTTAGAGAGATCAGATTAGGGAAGATTTGATTGGTTTTGGTTTTCCTCGAGGTAAGTGAGGAAACCCTAACCACTCAAAGTTTGAATTGGTTTTTGGCGGAAAAACTAGTCTATAAATATGCAAGCCAAAAATAGAGATGGTTGCCACTGGATAAGAGAGTAGAGTTGTTGCATAGAAGAAGAGAGTTACTTCTGCATGTGAGAACAAATCAGTCAAGTACTCGATGAATATCTAAGAAGAGACTGAGTGTGAGAGAGAACCAGGTTGAAGTGTTCAACCGGTAGCAATGCAGAACCAGTAGTGGTTATACCAGCAGAGTAGAAGTGAAGAGAGTTGTAGAGAAGGCAGACAATGGACCAACATAATGTAGTACTAGTGAAGAGTCGAGCATTGAGGAGGAGATTCAATAGAGCAGAAGAAGAGTAGAGGTGAATCGGTAGAGTTTATCGGCAGTGAAGCAGCAGGAGAAGTGTACTGGTGTAGTAGAGAAGGTATCTCACCAGTAGAGTAAGGTATATGAAATGGTTGCAAGATTCACTTGTAACAAGATAACTACTTTTGTAATTAAAGTTATCATTGTGATCACTGAGTTGTAGCTCGATGCAGGGGTAGTAGCTCCTTTGGGTTGTAGCCCATAAATTAGTTAGGGGTTGGTGCCCTAAACATTGTACTAGTTTTGGTTGTGAGTCTATATTGGAGCAGTAGATTCCAACAACATTTCTCACTGAGGTTTTTTCCATCTTGGGTTTGCCTCATAGATGCTGGTGTTATGTGATGTCCCCTTGTGTGATTGCATTTGTGTTGGTCTCCCTACTAACTGATAAGTGTGCATTGTGTTAGATCCCATAACCGGTATACACATCTATGTTGTTAAAGGGAAAAAGTTTGAGAACCACTGATTCACCCCCCTCTCAATGGTACATTGTGTCTAACAGAAACATGAAGGAGCACATAAACAAGAGACTACTTCTAATGGTTATAAGATATAAATTATTCATATAATAGGCTTAGATTGGAAAAGTTAACCCTTCATACTGTACACAAACATTCAAAAGTTTAAGGTAGAATATTGATAAATTATCAATTTATTAGTAATTTTTAATAATTTTCTCAAAATTTGGTTGATACATGCTTAATTTGATTAGATTTTTGGTATACAAAATGATCATTGATTTTCCTTCCCAACCTTAACCCGAGGATATTTTATCACCATAGTACATTGTGAATCTTGAGCTTCTTGTAGATTTGCATGAACTTATTTCAAATTTTGACATATATGTATCTTTTGAATTACATGACATATTTATATTGTAGATATTTCTCTTTTTCTTATTTGCATGTGCTTATTTAAAATTCTAACCTATTCATATCTTTCTTATCTCAAGAAAAATCTACCATTTCTATACTCATGCCATTTTATTCAATGGATATGAACGTGTTTTCTATGGAGGTGTTATTTTACCATGTGTTATATATTCCTTCTTTGATCAAATTGGTTAAGGCTTATACCCTCAATAAAATAGATTCTTATTTTGTTTCCAAATACACTTAATGATGATCTAATGCTATATCATAATGACAAGAATTCACTATGCAAGGTTAAATCATGAGATTCACTTATGCATGAAATTAGTATAGTTTGGGATGACATATCCCTTATAATATGTCATGATAGTCATGTTCATACATTTACGTGCTTTGAATGAATTATCCTCTTTAATAAATGATTATTCATATAGTGATAATTATTTATTTATAATGTTCAATATTTTTGTCTAGAATGAAAGACAAAAAAAAAGTGTAATATTTTCAACAAGAGAGAATGAATATGATCTAAGGGTTGATAGTTATAGTTTACTCTTAGATTTATAGATTTACAAATTTTTTTTGTCATAGTTGAGAACTATTTTGGGAACTATAGAGTATATTGCAGATAATTAAAGTTTTGTTTTCATGTTTCATGATGAGGTCATTATAGCTTCTTAGTTACTCATCATTTGATTTTTATCAATCGATAAGAATTAAATTGAACCTCCATCTATCTTGAAAGGAATTAGATACCAAAATAGAAAGCAACTGCCCAAAGCTTTTTTCTCGTTAGGTCTTAACTTGTATAATCTAATTGTTGTTATATTTTATTCACATCAATTAGCTAAATGATAGTAGATATAAATAATACTGAGATCTATAATGCAGGGAGGGTTGGGTCTATTGTGAAATGTAGATTAACAGAGTGTATTTTGAAACACGTTATGTTTTGAAACGCACTATGTTTTGAAACACATTGTTTTTTAAAATATCCGATACTTTCCTTATAATATGTGGTAAGGGGCTGCTCTTATTATAATAAGCTTCAAAATATATAAAGGGAGAAGGGAAGAAAGGAACAAAGATACCTAGAAATGGGAGGGAGGGATAAGAGGAGAGATGAAAGAAGAGAGAGAGAGAGAGAGAGAGAGAGAGAGAGAGAGAGAGAGAGAGAGAGAGAGAGAGACCTAGCGAAGGAGAATATAAAGAGGTGAGGGAAGAGAGAGAAGAGAAGGGGAGATTTTAGAAATAGATAGGAGTAAAGGGGGAGGGAGATAGAGGGGGAGAGTGGGAGAGAGCTAGAGAGGGGACAAATAGATAGGTGAGAGAACTAGATGGGGAAAGAGAAATGAGAGACCTGCATGGTGAGATAAAGGATTGAGATAGATAGAGGGGAATAGAGAGAGGTGGGTAATGAGACATGGATGCAGAGGTTGATAGGTGGAGAGTAAGGGAGTGAGAAACCTAGAGAGAGGAGACAAAGGTGATGACCTAGATAGTAGAGATAGAATACTAGAGGAAGAGAGAATAAAAGAGTGTGGGGTAGCAAGATAGATATGGGGGTATGTATGGATGGGGAGATTTAAAGGGAGAGGGAAAGAAAGTGAGGGAGATACCTAGAGAGAGGAGGGATGCAAAAGAGGAGAGACATACTAAATCTACTCAGAAGATGAACTCAAAATATGAACTCAGAAAGTAAATAAGCATATAATGAACTCATAAAGTAAATAAGCATATAATGAACTTAGAAAATAAACTCTGTTGAGATTTGTTATTTTTGACTTACCTTCATGTTATGCACACATTCTTCTTTCTCATGCCGAGTTCATCAGAACTCAAATCTGGGATATATTACAATCTTTGAATATGATAGGTTATTGACAGGATGTCGTATAACATGAAGGTAACCACAAGATAAAATTGTTGATTATTGATAGTGGTGTGTGTAGGATGAAATAGAGGATATTGAGTAGATACAAAGATGGAGTGCACATAGAGAAAAGATGATGCACAACTGATTTCTGGGTCAAGGTGTGGCAAGTTCATTGGATGGAGCGCATATTATGGAGAGGTAAATATAGATAATGGGTGCAAAAAAATGATGGTAAATTTTTTAAAGAAAATCAAAGAAGATTTGCTTTTTTCATTTTATAGCTAGTGGCATCTTCATTTAAACAACTGCTAGATTTCTTATTTACGTGGGTTGTGTGTGACATGGTTATTATCAGGTCCGACAACACAAAAAAATATTTTTGATATATTGTATATGGTAGGCTTTTGAATGGTGAAAAATGCTTGTAGGGGTTGAACAATGATTTCTTGTTGTGATTTTATCCATTTTCTCTTTTTTTTAATGGAAGAATAAATATTGTGTAATAACCCACCATAATTCATCCAACAAAAATTGAGTATATTTTTTTTTCCTTTATTATGTTTTATTCAATTGCATACTCTGGGCATCCATCCAAATAGGATTGGGCATGCATCCATTCGGGATGAGCTTCTAACCATACGGGTTAGGCAATTGTCCATACGGGACGTAAATTCCATCTATCCAATACGGGATAGGCATCTACCCATACGGGGTAGGCATCCATCCAAACGGGATAGGAGATGCTCTGGCTAGAGACTTAGACTCATCGGGACCATTCGGGTCCTGAGCCACTCACTAAGTACTACATTCTTCTAACAAGAATGCACCGAGGTCGCCGTCCTTAGGAGTAATAAGAAAATAATACAAGCTTGAATTCCGCCTCGGAATTTGGCTTAAAGCCTCGGGAAGTCAAGCGAATCCATACGGGATTCCTTCCGAGTATGCATTGAATTAAGTTTGATTATCTTATCTTTCAATTAGGATTCTTACTCAACCAAGCCTAGACCCCACCCACAAACGCCTGAGTACGAGGGACAACTCCGTCCCAAGACTGCCTACATACCCGCTTCGGCACGGGATCAAGGCGTAAAGTATGTAGTTCTATTTTCTAATCTATGGTTTGATGTAAACTGATTTGTGGGTACGCAACCCTTTCTAGGGTCAGTGTCCCAGATAGTTTCTCTGCGGTTGCTACCCACGAAGGTAGCACTTAAGCGAAGGCTCAAGATGGCCTATTGCTTGTGGCCTAAACAAAATAACTAGAACCTAATACTTATCATGAACGTCACCCAATTGCAAATCACCAAAAATAAATAAATAAATAAAGTAAATTTCATGAGAGCTTTTAACTTGACCATCCCTAAGAGGGGTTTACTATGGTTTATCTCAACGGATGTGAAATTCATTTAAAAGTTATCTTATTAAATTATCGATCCAAGAGGGATTACCCGCCCCTTGGATTTTTAACTTCCAAATGTCCCTTATTACTCCCCGACGATTTATAGGGACGATGCCACAGACGTCGTTAATGCAGCTTTATTAGGCGTTAAGTGCAGTAGTTCAACACGATGGCATTACCCGTAAGCGTGACCCAGAGGCACCATATATACCGAACGCTGCTAGTTTTGGTTTTCCAACTTCCTTTATTTAGTTTTCTAACTACGAATAACAAAATGAAAGCGTAAATAATTGAAGTAACTACTTGAAGTGTAATTTGCATAACAATGAAACTGGCATAATAGTAATTTCATGAAGATATAATTATTCTATAAATAATTCGCATGCTATGGATCCAAAATAACGATTACATTTAAGCATTTGTTTTAAAGACCAATCAAGTGTCTCAACGATTCTTAATGGGTTGAGTAACTTAAAAATAGTCTACGATTTAAAAAAAAACTTGCTAAGGCAATTTAAATTATGAGCTTGCTACATGTTAGCCCAATTTTCTAAGTCGAAATACAATGTCTTAAAGTTAACCAAAATAATCAAAAAAAAACTTCATCTCCTAATGCCATTACTATCTACTAAAAAAAAATTTAACTAAATATCTTAGTAAATGACTTAAGTATTAATTCCTAAATGTCATTATCAACTAAAATTTAATAACTTAGCAATTAACATAAAGTATTAATCTATTTATGAAATAAAACCCCAAGTAAAAATTTCGATTAAAATTTAGAGGGAAGAAGAAACAAACTTTAATTAACGCATGTTATTTTTAATATAACATAGGGTGCGGGGTGGGGACCACGGGTCCCATCACCCCTGCGGCCCTGCATGCGCAGGTCCGCAGAGATGAGGGGACCCGCGGGTTCCCCCCGTACATACTGCGACGGTTACATTGTAACCGCTGCATGCTGGCCGACGTAAAATGCCGTGCGTTACGGAGCCCGAGGGAAGATATGGAGTTCGAATTGTTTTTTTATGCTTTTCTTTTTTTGGTTATTTATTTATATGCATATATATATATATATACATATATATGTATGTTATAGTATTATCATTATCATTTTATACAGGAGTATTATAATTGTTAAAAAATATTTGAAGATTACTCAGAGCAGGGTAATAATAAGTAATTAATAATGTTTGTAGATTAATTTCAGGGATAGAATGAAGTAGTAACCAGAGGGATTTCCATTTCTTTGTTTTCTACAGGGAAATACATTCACAGATAAAGAGAGTTTATTTCTTTTCTTCATTTCTTTTGTTTCCTACACAGGGAAAACTCATTCACAGAGAAAGGAGTTCATTTCTTTACACAGGAAAAATTCATTCACAGAGAGAGGTATTCATTTCTTTTCACAGGAAAAATTCATTCACAGAGAGAGGTATTCATTTCTTTTCACAGGGAAAATTCATTCACAGAGAGAGGAGATTTATTTATACACACAGGGAGATTTGTCTACAGAGAAAATGGTTTGTACACACAGGGAGATCTAATTTTTATCAAAATAAACTGAAGGTAATGAATCTAATTTCCATTTACTCTGAAACTAATTTCTTATCAGAATTAAAACAATGAATCTTATTTTCTACAAAATCAGAAACTAAGAATTTAAAACAATGAATTTCATTCTACAAAATCTGAAACAAATTTCTTATCAAAATTTTAAACAATGAATTTTATTCTCTAAAAATCTGAAACTAATTTCTTATCAAAAATTTAAACAATGAATTTCATTCTCTACAAAATCTGAAACTAATTTCTTATCAAAAATTTAAACAATGAATCTTATTTAACAATAAATCTCATTCTCTACAAAATCTAAAAACTAATTCCTTATCAAAATTTCCAACAATGAATCTCATTTAAGCCATAAATCTCATTCTTTACAAAATCTAAAACTAATTTCATATCAAGAATTTTAACAATGAATCTTATTTAAACCATGACTCTCATTTTCTACAAAATCTAAACTAATTTTTTTACAAAACACAAATGAATTTCATACTCATAATTAATCTAATCAAATTTAATCTACAATAAAAATGAAATGCATAAACTATGTTGAAGGAACCTGGATGCTTGAAGATGGTGTGGAGTCTTCCTTGATCCTCCAAATTGAAGAGAAATCCTCCCAACAAAAATCTTAGTTGCCAATGAAAGTGGACTACAAAGGAGAATTCAACTTGCAGAAATTTCTTATGGAATAGCTAACTTTCATTTTTGAAACTTGTACCTATTTTATAAATTTTTTTTCAAATTTCCACTACCTAATTATTAATTGGACAAAAAAGAGATTCTCTCCCAATTTGGCCTCCATGCAAATTGATTAGGCTTAGTGGGAGGAGTTACATGCAAGGAGGTGGAGAAGCCTCTAGAAGCTTCTTATTCCTCCTACAACATGTGCCTTAATTTGGGTGAGGGAAATTAAATAACAATTTAAAATATATATGCATTTTCCATGTGTGTGTGGTTTATTATTTTTATTCCCTTGCAATATTCATTCAATAATTCATCCAAGGAATATAGTAGAGTTTTGTAATTTAAATCAAAAAAAGATGATAAAGGAGGGTTGTGACATATTGATTGCATAAATGGTTTGAAAAAAGAACATTTGTAGTGGTGACAGGCTATAAAATCTTATGTATTTTATGCTTATAGATGAGTATTTGATATTCAAGATAATATTTTTATCTATTTGATTATAAAAAGTGAATAATGATTCTTATATTGTATTTTATGTATCTTTAAGATCAAAGAAGTATAGTCGTTCTTTCTCACATTTTCTGTAATCTTTTATTACTCATGTAATTGAAATAGTTTAGTTTTTTTGGTTGTCTATATAATTTGGTTAAGGATAACAATGTTGGGTAAAAATAGATTTTAGTGGCTAAAAGTTCAAATGAGACATTACATTGATATGGGCATCTCAACAGTTGAAAAATATTTAAAAGTCATCTTATTTTCAAGAAATTGGATATAAGAAAAAAATTCAATAATAAGGATTCAAATTACCAAATTAATATTAGTCAATTTATTATGAAAAATTTGAATGGTAATTAAGTTTTTAATAAATAAATGAGAACTATTTATCCAATATATCTAATATTTGTCTTTGTTGCTCTATTTTATGTAATTTTAATTTGTACCTTTGTTCATTGTTGAATGTAAATTTGTGTTTAGTCAAAATTATTACTCAAGGTATTGAAAAGAAATCCTAGTTTGACCAAAAAACCTCCACAAAAATGGCAATTTAGATAGAGTCCATAATAAATTTTTAAAATATATAATAGAAATATCAAATGTTAGAATTTTAATATTAACTATTTTTAAATCATATTTTTAAAATTTTAATTAAAAATTTTTAAATTATTTTCTATAAAGCAAATTGAATAATGAATTGAAATCTACCTAACCAAAATTCTACTACCAACTATTTTTGAAAATTTAATTTTTTATTTTTAATTAAAAAAGCATATCTATAATGATTTTAGTTGCCCCAAATTAAATTATGGGTTAATATTGTTAAATCTTTCCTTGTGGATTTGTATTGCATGTTAAAATTTCATGGAATGGTTAAGGCTAAAACTTGTCATAGTGTTATTGTAAAGAAGAAGAGTTAATTTCTTAATGTCTAATATTTCAACATCATTAAACGATTAAAAATTAGACAACTTTTATTATTTTGTGGGAGAGGATAATAAATTTTAAAATAAGAATATTATATTAAATAAATATGTAAAGATAAAGCATGAAAATAATCAAATAGTTAGTAAATTGTGAATCCTTCAAAACCTAAAAAGTTAATCTAATGGTGATTTAATGTAGCTAGTAAGTCACTTGCATTGTTCTCCAATAATGGGTGAACATATGCATCAAGTTTGCACATATTTCAATGTGGAGTTATAAAAATACCACAATAATGTTAAGCTCTCTTTTATCTTCCAAACTATGTATTTTTTCATGTTTTGAGCATGTTAAGGTTTTGATATATAGTTTCTTTTGTTAGTGTCTTGATTGTTTGTCAAAAAACTTCACATGGTATTTTTAATTGCATTTTTTACTTGATAATTTTTTTTAAAAAATCAACATAAAATGACGAATATACACTTTTTTCTAGTACAAATGCCTCTATAACCTAAAGAAGAAGGTTGCGATATCCAACAATTTATTTGATATGATATCAAGTGAGAAAAAATACATCTTAAGGTATTATTTTTATACTCATTAAAGTATTAATTTTATTATTAAATGGTTTATAAAAAATTCACATATATTTAGAAATTATTTAAAATTTTATATATTTCTATAATTAAAAATTAGAAACATAAAAATAAAATATAGTTTTTCAAATATAAAAGATGTCATATATACTTATTATAATATATCCTAAAGATTCTATTAAAACAAAATTCAAATCTAGAATGGATATAGTAACTTGCCACTAATATATGTAGTAAGATAGAAACTTGTCTTTTAAATACTAGAGAGGGAGAGAGAGTTCATAAAGGGAGAAAGAGGGGTAAGGAGGTAGAGAGGACCAAACTAGAGAGTAGAAAGAGGGGTAAGGAGGTAGAGAGGAGAAAGAGGGGTAAGGAGGTAGAGAGGAGAGAACTAGAGAGGATAAATAATAAGAGAAGGAGAGTGAACATGTGAGGGGGAGTGATGCAAGCATAAAGATGGGGGTAAGGAGGAAAGAAAAGGAAGAAAGAAATGTATTTATGAGATCTCTTATTCTCTTCTCCATCTTCCCTCACCTCTCCATCTTCTTCCCTATGTCTCTCACTCTCTCTACTCTATTCCCTAAAACCTATACCCTAAAGAATTTATATACCCTCAACCCTATATCAAAAAGAGAGAGAGAAGGGAGAGGAAGATATGGAAGGTCTCTCACTCCCTCTACCCTATTCCCTAAAAACTATACCCTAAAGAATTGGTGTCTATCTAGCAGAGTTATTATTTGAAAATTTCAAATTTCCTTTACCTTAAAGAATACACTTTTGTTGGGGTGCACATACCTCTATTGGCTAAATTAATTTGATTAATTAAGCCAAGCCAAATTAATTAATTAATATGTCATGCATGAAATTTCAATACGATCAAAACCCTCAACCCTATGTACTCTAAACCTTGTACCCTATACCACAAACCTTATATCCTACAACCTATTATCTAAACCCTATACAAGGGAGGAAGAGGTGATGACCTAGAAAGGGGAAGGAGAGATAAGAGGAGAGAGGGAAGTATAAAGAGAAATATAGAGCAAAGGAGAGAGGGAGAGGTGGGTAGGGAGTGATTCAAAGACCTCAAGAAGGAAGATTTTATTCATATTTAATAAATATAATAATGTTTTAAAAACAAATAATTATATTATTCATTTTTTGGAGTGCGCAAACCTCTAATACTTGAAAGGGAAGGTTGTGATACCAAACCAATCATTTGAGATATGTTTTACACAAAAAGTGTATTACACCACGTGTTTTACACACAAGTGTATTACACATTGTGTTTTACACGAAAGTGTGTTACATGTCATGATGTTATCACATCATGTTTTTCATCACATCGTGTTTTTCAAAACGTCATATAGGGAATGTTTTGATTTGAAAACTAATATCTTAACTTCTAGCTAGATTTATAACTTCTTATACTCATCAAAAAGCTATCTTAAGACATTTGAGGTGAGATCCCTAATAAGTTATTTATGGAGCTCCATAATGAATCGAGGAAGTATAGAAGGTATAGACAAATAAAATTATGTTATTGAAAACCCTATGTCTTAACTAAAAATAATTATTCCTATAAGTTACATATAGCAATGATAAGTGACTATTCCTATATGTTTCCCTTTGAGTATATAAAATATACATTAATAAGAATGGAATACATAATGAATATTTAAAATTAATAATTTTCTATCATGCTTTGTTGGTAGAAAATATAAAGAAAAAGTAAACAACTATAAAAATTGAAAAAAATTGGAAAAATTGAAAAACTTGTTAGATTTATTTTGGAGCTAAAAAATTGTTTTATTGACTTTTTGTGTTATTGATGTGCAATTTTGGAGCTAGTTTAGTCGCGACCCTCCAAAAAGGGGTTGGATTCCTGGCCTTTGCCCCTTTTTATTCTTCCCTTCCTGTTGCCCTGCAACACTTTTCAGAAGCTATTGTTAACCTTGTGGGGTAAGTCCTTCTTTGTCTTTTGAGTAAAGTCGGCTTGTGGGTGATGTTGTGGGGTAAAGAGGGGAGGTGAAATGGTAAATCCTACCATCCTGCAGTGACAAAGAGCAAGATAAAATAGAGGAAAGAAGAAGTTTTTATCCCGCAACATCTTCATGTTGCCATCTGGCACCGTGCGAGATAACAAAGGGAAGGAATAACAAGTGACAAGGCTTATCCCACGTCATGTTTGAAGTTCACAAGGAAAGAAGAGGACCTGTGGGATAAGAAAATACAAAGGCAAAAGAGAAAAGGCTTATCCCACATGGGTATGAAGCATAAGGCGGGGGCATATAACCTATCATGTTATTGACTTCTCCATTGCAGTTTAGTGTTACCCCACAGGGTATCTTGTTGCAACTCTTTCTTGGTGTGTGATGGTGGGGCGACTAACCTGTGATGTTATTAATAGTTCCTGTCACAATTTGCCTTACCCCGCATAGTCATCTTATCCATCTTTCATTATATACTAGATTTACATATCACATGATGGCTATAATGAGATAACATGAAGGTAATCACAAAATAACATTACAAATTATTGATTGGATTTGGTATAACACAAAGGTTATTACAGGATAATATAACAAATTATTGACCTTATTTTGTATAACATAGAGGTTATTAAAGGATAACATGACATATTATTGATTGTATTTCATATAACACGAAGGTTTTTTACATGATAACATGACAGATTGTTGACAAGATTTCGTAATAAAAAAATGTTATTAGGAGATTGTTTTGTTATTTAATATGTGAGCACAATACTTCAGCTCAGAATTATTTTGTTAAGAATTAAGAATTAAGGGTATCCATTCTGCGAAAGTCATCCAAGGAACAATTCTAACCTCAAACCATATGGTGTTAGGACCTTGGACTTACAAGCCTTTACATGTGGTAATAATGTATAATTTTATATAACATTTAATAATAAATAGTTCTTAAATAGTTTTTCTTATAAATTAAATCCTTTTTAATAATAAATATTAAAATTGATATACACACAAACACATACATACATACATACATACATACTTTAATTGGTATTATATATATATGATATATATTAATTATAATAAATTATATTTATATTTAATAATATATATTATATAAAATATAACCTTATTTACATATTAAAATATATTAAACATTCTAATTAAAATTAAAAAATATATAAAATTTATAGTTTATATATTATATTTATTATTTATATCTTATCATTATAATATAATATTAAATATAGATTAAATTAAATAAAAAATATATTTTTAAATATATAATTTTATTATCTTATTCTAAAATATATTTATTTTACATATATAAATAAATATATGTAATATATAATAATAAATATAATTTTAATTTAAATATCCTATAAACTAAACATCAAATGATTTTAAAATTAGACTTAAGAAATATCATACATAAAATAAAACAATAAATATAATTATAATATGATATTATATATAAATAAAATTAAACAATAAATATTTAAATATTATATTTAAATAAAATTAAACAACATATTGTCAACGATAAAAAATTAAAATATATTACTTTTTAAAAATAATCTAAAAATAATTTTCTTTAAGATGAATTGAAATAATCTAATTTAATAATAATAAAAATTTTAAGCATTTATTCATAATAATTTAATTGAATAAATTATATTTATTATATACAAGTTCACGTTTGCCCTAAGTCCCATGTCTTTCATGCTATGCAAATCATATTTACTTTCATGTTGTTCGGACAATGGGAGATAGTTGTCCTTTACTGCTTTTCAGGTCCTAACCAAGCCCCTAACTAGTGTGGTTTGCGGTCTCCGTTAATAGTGCGGTTTGCAAAAACACTGCAGTCAACATTTTCCGACATCCAACTTCTCCATGTCATAGGTTGTGTGGGTTCGTCACCTCCACGCCATCCTAGCAAGTGGACATGGGAGGTATGTATGTCAATGGGCTCCTGATGCATGTCGTTCGTACGATAGTGTCATTTTAGAGCGTCCAAAGCTTAGAGTGTGTTGGTTAAGCCTAGCCCAATTTTATCAGCCAAAGAAGATCCAAGTGGGTCCAATTAAATAAAAAATATATTTTTAAATATATAATTTTATTATCTTATTCTAAAATATATTTATTTTACATTATATAAATAAATATATGTAATATATAACAATAAATATAATTTTAATTTAAATATCCTATAAACTAAACATCAAATGATTTTAAAATTAGACTTAAGAAATATCATACATAAAATAAAACAATAAATATAATTATAATATGATATTATATATAAATAAAATTAAACAATAAATATTTAAATATTATATTTAAATAAAATTAAACAACATATTGTCAACGATAAAAATTAAAATATATTACTTTTTAAAAATAATCTAAAAATAATTTTCTTTAAGATGAATTGAAATAATCTAATTTAATAATAATAAAAATTTTAAGCATTTATTCACAATAATTTAATTGAATAAATTATATTTATTATATACAAGTTCACGTTTGCCCTAAGTCCCATGTCTTTCGTGCTATGCAAATCATATTTACTTTCATGTTGTTCGAACAATGGGAGATAGTTGTCCTTTACTGCTTTTCAGGTCCTAACCAAGCCCCTAACTAGTGTGGTTTGCGGTCTCCATTAATAGTGCGGTTTGCAAAAACACTGCGGTCAACATTTTTTGACGTCCAACATCTCCATGTCATAGGTTGTGTGGGTCCGTCACCTCCACGCCATCCTAGCAAGTGGACATGGGAGGGATGTATGTCAGTGGGCTCCGGATGCATGTCGTTCAACATCTCCATGTCATAGGTCGTGTGGGTCCGTCACCTCCACGCCATCCTAGCAAGTGGACATGGGAGGGATGTATGTCAGTGGGCTCTGGATGCATGTCGTTCGTACGACAGTGTCATTTTAGAGCGTCCAAAGCTTAGAGTGTGTTGGTTAAGCCTAGCCCAATTTTATCAGCCAAAGAAGATCCAAGTGGGTCCTCTACAATAGAGACTACAAAACCTTGAAATATCCTACTTATTACTTTTAGATTGTTGATTTCATCTACAATAATTGTCATCTATTCTTATATTCAATTTTGACCTTAGAAATAACACTTGATTTCTATAATAGTACTTTATTTAATATAATATTTGACTATATTTGGCTTTTATAATCCCGTCCAATACGCTGCAACGTTAATGATGACCTAGCCCAATTTTATCAGCCAAAGAAGATCCAAGTGGGTCCTCTACAATAGAGACTACAAAAACTTGAAATATCCTACTTATTACTTTTAGATTGTTGATTTCATCTACAATAATTGTCATCTATTCTTATATAACAATTTTGACCTTAGAAATAACACTTGATTTCTATAATAGTACTTTATTTAATATAATATCTGACTATATTTGGCTTTTATAATCCCGTCCAATACGCTGCAACGTTAATTTTGTGAAGTACTATGTGGCTGTGATAATGAATTTATGACCATTGGAAGAAGGAGGGTGAATCTTGCCTATGAGATCGAGTCCCCACTGACAAAAGGGCCAAGGAGACACAAGTGGTTGTAATTCTTGTGCTGGCGCATGTATGAGGTCTCCATGAATTTGACATTGCTTACATTTCTTGACAAACTGATATGAGTCTTTTTCCATATTGGGCCAGTAATATCCAGTCCTAATGAGTTTCTTGGCCAAGGTAGGACCACTAGCATGTGGACCACATATCCCTTCATGCACTTCACGTAACGCAATCTGAGCTTCATCGCTTTCTAAACATCTAAGAAGAGTGCCATCTAGACCTCGTCGGTATAGGATATCAGCTAAAATGACATATCGATGTTGGGAAAAATGGTGTCTCAACCTTGCATTTATGTGAGGTTACTATTTATAGTAAGTTTTCATTTGAGCACGAAATGGTGTGAAACTCTCCCTGAAGCTTCTGGTTGGTTAGATAAGCATTTCGGTAAAGTTGCGTCGCAAGGTCACAACTAGTTTTGAAGATATTAAAGTTTTCATCTTGGAGGGGTGCAATAAAATGTTTAAACTTAATTTTGGGGACTTTAGAGGCTCCGAAATGCCCTGAAAAGTGGCCGTAACCGGCGAAGCCGGTTACGAGGTGAAAGAGCACTTCGCGAGCTTTCCGGCGCTTCAAACGGTTCGTCAATCGGACACCCGGTTCTCAAGTTATGGCCTCCGGAAGTTTGTACTCCTGAAATAGGAAAAATAATTTGTATCGGATACATAAATGAGCTGTAAAAGGGAGCGACACGTGTTGATGTGTGCTTTAACATGTCATAGAAGGGAGATAAGGTCGGCTACACCTTATTGGGTGGTTTTAGCCCATGGTTTTGTAATACCGTTTGATGGTTTCTTGTATTGTATCTCCTATTTATGAGGTGTGTGAGATAGAGGTTGGGTGTAAGAGTCTTATGGCTATTGAGTTGCCTCTGAATCTCTGATTAGTGCTACTCCTGCGAAGAGCTTGCTCTGCAAGTATTTTGTAATCTGTTTTTGATTGCTGAATAAAATATTGAGCTGCTTTTGGAGGGTGGGGTTTTTCTCCCGAAAGGGTTTTCCCCACGTAAATCATTGTGTTGTGGTATGAATGCTATTATATCTATTTCTATTTTCTGTAACTGTTGTAATGATCTGAAAAAGTTTTGCATTACCCTCCTCTCAAGGTTAGTGTAGGAAGTTGTTTCCGCTACTTAACTTCCTTACAAGTGGTATCAGAGCCTGATCACCTTTGGTTTCAATTGTGGGCAGTTGGGTTTTTTGAACTAATCCAGATTTGAGTGGGAGCTTGTGCAGAAGACACTTTTTGATCTTGTTGTAGGAATATTCAGATGGCGAGTTCGTCAGGGAGAATAGAGGTGGAGAAATTTAATGGAAGTAATTTTGAGATGTGGAAGCTGAAGATGGAAGATCTGCTAATAGATCGAGATCTTTGGGATGCTGTTGATGCGAATGTCCAAAGACCCTCAGATCCTACTGCAGCAGCTCAGTATGATGTTATGGACCGAAAAGCCAAGGGTCTAATCAGACTGTGCCTGGCAGACTCTGTTCTAATCAATGTCCATGAAGAAAACTCTGCAAAGAAGCTATGGACTAAGCTTGGTGAGATGTATCAAGTGAAATCTTTATTAAATCAAATTTTCTTAAGAAAGAAATTGTATTCCTTGAAGATGGAAGAGGGTGGACGAATTGCAGACCACCTAGAAGCATTCAATATGATTGTGGCTCAATTAGTATCCGTCGGTGTTAAGATGGATGAGGAGGAGAAATGTCAGATCTTGCTTTGTTCTTTGCCTGATTCGTGGGATTCTCTTGTTATGGCTATCGGTAGTACTTCTGTTGTTTTGAAATCTGAAGACGTGGTGGGTGCCCTACTCGGTGAAGAGATGCGAAGGAAGGTATCCATCAGTTCAAAGGAAGCCCTAACCGTTCGTGGAAGACCTAAGGAGAAAGGCAAGAAGAATGAGAAGCGCGGCAAGTCCAAATCCAAAGGGAGATCGAAATCTCCTGGAAAGTCCAAAGTCATTTGCTGGAATTGCAGTAAACCGGGTCACATCCGTAAGGACTGCAAAGAAGAAAAAGAAGAAGAAAAAGAAAAAGTTCGATTCTGATTCTGAGTCTGACAAGGAAGATGGCGATGCATTTATTGCGGCTTTGGCGACTCATGCAGGTAATGATGCCTGGCTAATTGACTCAGGTGCATCTTTTCATATGACTTCCAATAGAGATTGGTTTTCTGAATATGAAGGATTTAATGGAGGTAAGGTGTACTTGGGTGATGATTCACAACTAGACATTGTTGGTCGAGGTAAAGTTAGAATCAGGTTTTCTGATGGTAGAATAAAAAGGATTAATGGTGTGCTGCATATCCCTGGATTAAAATGAAACCTGTTATCTGTGAGCAAACTGATAGATGCAGGTGTGCAGGTAGTCTTTTCTGAAGCAGGATGTAAGATGATTAAGGGTGCTATGGTAGTTGCTAGAGGTGTCAGGTTTGGCACTTTGTATAAGCTTGAAGTATACACTGTTGAATGTAATAGCACTTCTATAAAAAGCAAATTTGCGGATACTTCACTAGAAGATTTGAAGGTTTCACCTTCAGCAGATGGAAATGGTTTTTGGGTACCTAAGGGTGCTCTTTCATCTGAAGCAAAGTTACCTGTAGAGAAGACTATGTTATGGCACCAGAGACTTGGCCACATTGGAGAAAAGGGTCTAAGGACCTTGAAAAATAAAAATCTTGTTGAAGGTTTGAATGATTGTAATCTTGACTTTGATTTCTGTGAGCATTGCATTTATGGAAAACAAAACCGCGTTCAGTTTTACTCGAGTTCTCATAAAACTTGTGGTGTTTTGGATCTTATCCATTCTGATGTGTTTGGTCCAGTAGATGTCTCTTCAATTGGAAAATCCACATATTATGTTTCATTTATTGATGATTTTAGTAGAAGGACATGGGTATATTTTCTAAAGAGTAAATCTGAAGTTTTTAGTCATTTTAAAGAATTTAAAGCAATGGTTGAGTTGCAGACTGGAAAGAAAATAAAATGTTTGAGAACTGATAATGGCGGTGAGTTTTGCTCTAATGATTTTGATAGATTCTGTAAAGACTGTGGAATTAACAGGCATAAGACAACTCTGTATTCTCCACAGCAGAATGGAGTTGCAGAAAGAATGAACAAGACACTGATGGAGAAGGCTAGGAGTATGTTGAGTGGTGCTGGTCTCGAACAAAAGTTTTGGGCTGAAGCTGTTGCCACTGCTTGCTACCTAATTAACAGGTCTCCTACATCAGCTCTTGTTGATAAAACGCCTATGGAAGCATGGTCAGGTCACAAGCCTTCATTGAGACATCTTAGAGTTTTTGGTTGCGAGGCATATGCACATGTGCCAAAGGAGAAGCGAACAAAGTTGGAGAATAAGGCTGTGAAATGTATCTTCATCGGGTATAGTTATGGTGTGAAAGGATACAAGCTTTGGGACCCTGTTGCACAAAAGGTAATTCACAGTAGAAGTGTTATTTTTAGAGAAATTAAGTCTCCTTCTGTTACATTGCAGTCAGAACAGACTAAAAAAGAAGATGTGATTCAACTTCCTTCTACACCTGAAAGAGTTGAATCAAGACCCCTAGATAGGCAAGAATTTGAGGAGAGCTCATCTAGCTCTGAATCTTCAGAAGAGGAGGAAGAACCTCCAACTCAGCTTGTTCGAAGGTCTACAAGACATAGAAAACCACCTGAAAGGTATTCACCTGATGATTGGAGATGTATTTTTGCTCTGAATACTAGTGTGGATGAACCGAAATCTGTAGAAGAGGCATTAGGTATGAATGATGCAGAATCCTGGAAGATTGCTATGGAGGAAGAAATGGCAGCTTTGAAAAAGAATGATACATGGGATCTTGTACCATTGCCTGAAGGACGAAAACCTGTTGGTTGTAAATGGGTGTTCAAGAAAAAGATTGGTTCAGATGGAAGCATTGAAAAGTATAAAGCAAGGTTAGTTGCAAAAGGCTACTCTCAGGTTGAGGGTGTTGATTACGGTGAGATATTTTCTCCTGTTGCAAAAATGACGTCAATTAGATTTTTGCTTTCTATTGCTACTGCTTATGATTTAGAGGTTGAGCAAATGGATGTGAAAACTGCTTTCCTTCATGGTGATTTGGAGGAAGATATTTATATGACACAGCCAGAGCACTATGTGGTGAAAGGCAAAAGTAATTTGGTCTGTAAATTGAAGAAATCTTTGTATGGCCTCAAACAAATTCCTAGGATGTGGTACCAGAAATTTGATACATATGTGTTGAGTTTGGGATTTGAACATTCTAAATCAGATCACTGTGTTTATTATAAATCTGATGGTGATCTTTTCTTATTCATTGCATTGTATGTTGATGATATGTTATTCATTGGTAAAGGGAAAGGTATGATTTCAGAACTGAAGTCTCAGCTCGCTGCTAAATTTGAAATGAAAGATCTTGGTGCAGCAAAGCACATTCTTGGGATGGAAATTAGAAGAGATAGGGCAAACAGAAAGCTATGGCTAGGCCAGAGTAAGTATGTGAATTCAGTGTTACAGAGGTTCAACATGCAAAATTGTAGACCATTGAGTGTTCCTTTTACAGTTGGAACGAAACTATCTGTTTCAGATTGTCCTACATCCCCATTGGAGATGGAAGACATGAGCAGAGTGCCTTACCAAAGTGCGGTTGGAAGCTTGATGTATGCTATGGTCTGTACTAGACCAGACATTGCCCAAGCAGTGGGAGTACTTTCTAGATATATGTCTAATCCTGGTAGAGTTCATTGGGATGCAGTCAAAAGAGTCTTCAGATATTTGAAGGGTACTTCAGAGTATTCTTTGTGTTATCATGGTAATTCAGTTGGAGACATGACTTCCCTTGATATCTATGGTTATGTGGATTCAGATTGGGCAGGTGATATTGATAGCAGAAGATCCACCAGTGCTTATGTGTTTACTTTGTTTGGTGGTGCAATTAGTTGGATGAGTAAGCGACAGGCTGTGGTTGCTTTATCCACTACTGAAGCGGAGTATATGGCAGCTACTCATGCTTGTAAAGAGGCCATTTGGCTTAAGAGACTATGTTTGGATATTGGAATAAAACAAGGTACAGTGACAGTTTACTGTGACAGTCAGAGTGCAATTAGCCTAGCTAAGAACCCGACATTTCATGCCCGGACCAAACATATTGATGTTCAGTATCATTTTGTTCGAGATATGGTCGAAGATGGTAGGGTGAAGCTGGTTAAGGTGGAAACTTTGATGAATGTTGCAGATGCTTTAACTAAGGCTATGAGCACAGAGAAGTTCAGATGGTGTTCAGAGTCTATGGGCCTTATGGCCCCTAGCAATTGATTCATTGTGTTGACATTCCCTTCCGCTCATGCAAGGTGTTCGACAAGTGGGAGATTTGTTGGGAAAAATGGTGTCTCAACCTTGCATTTATGAGGTTACTATTTATAGTAAGTATTCATTTGAGCACGAAATGGTGCGAAAATCTCCCTGAAGCTTCTGGTTGGTTAGATAAGCATTTCGGTAAAGTTGCGTCGCAAGGTCACAGCTAGTTTTGAAGATATTAAAGTTTTCATCTTGGAGGGATGCAATAAAATGTTTAAACTTAATTTTGGGGACTTTAGAGGCTCCGAAACGCCCTGAAAAGTGGCCGTAACCGGCGAAGCCGGTTACGAGGTGATAGAGCACTTCGCGAGCTTTCCGGCGCTTCAAACGGTTCGTCAATCGGACACCCGATTCTCAAGTTATGGCCTCCGGAAGTTTGTACTCCTGAAATAGGAAAAATAATTTGTATCGGATACATAAATGAGCTGTAAAAGGGAGCGACACGTGTTGATGTGTGCTTTAACATGTCATAGAAGGGAGATAAGGTCGGCTACACCTTATTGGGTGGTTTTAGCCCATGGTTTTGTAATACCGTTTGATGGTTTCTTGTATTGTATCTCCTATTTATGAGGTGTGTGAGATAGAGGTTGGGTGTAAGAGTCTTATGGCTATTGAGTTGCCTCTGAATCTCTGATTAGTGCTACTCCTGTGAAGAGCTTGCTCTGCAAGTATTTTGTAATCTGTTTTTGATTGCTGAATAAAATATTGAGCTGCTTTTGGAGGGTGGGGTTTTTCTCCCGAAAGGGTTTTCCCCATGTAAATCATTGTGTTGTGGTATGAATGCTATTATATCTATTTCTATTTTCTGTAACTGTTGTAATGATCTGAAAAAGTTTTGCATTACCCTCCTCTCAAGGTTAGTGTAGGAAGTTGTTTCCGCTACTTAACTTCCTTACAATCGAGAGGATTGGCGAATGAAGGTGCGACGTTGGTTATTTGATAGATCGGGAGGTAAAGTATTGTCATGTAGGTATGTGAAAATGGAACCATATAACTGGGATTCGGGACCAACAACACATATCATTTCAGTAGGAGTAATCTCATATGAAGGAACCAAAAGGTTATCCACCAAGAACTCATAGCAGGTCTCATTTTGAGGTAGATCAATCAGTGAGGCAATTGTAGCCATGGCGTCTGCGGCACGATTCTGCTCTCTTGGTATCTACTCAAAATCTATCTTTGTGAAGTGTTGTTTCAAATCATCCACCATTTGCTTGTAAGGCAGTAATTTTTCATCTTTTGTTTGGTAATCATCAGTTGCTTGACGGATGACAAGTTGGGAATCCCCGAAAACATGAAGTTCCTGGATCTTCCACTGAACTGCAATTCGTAATCCTGTTGTTAATGCCTCATATTCCGCTATATTGTTAGTGCAAGGAAATGATAAGCGGTATGATTTTGGTATAGAATCGCCTTGAGGAGTTATAAAGAGAATACCAGCTCCTGCCCCATGCTGTGTGTATGAGCCGTCAAAATACAGTTGCCATGGCTTTGCATATGATATTATTAAAATGGATTCATCTAGAAATTCTGAATTTAGAGGAACATCATCAATCATGGGGGCATCTGCTAATTGATCCGCGATGGCTTATCCTTTTATTGCTTTTCTGTCCACATACTCGATGTCGAATTCACTAAGTATCATTACCCATTTGGCCAGTCACCCAGTAAGTGTTGCTTTATTGAGGAGGTATTTCAATGGATCGATCCTTGCAACTAACTTAGTCTTATGAGTAAGCATGTAATGTCATAATTTCTGTGAAGCAAAGACCACGGCAAGACATGCATGCTCGATTGGCGTGTAGTTTAGCTCATATCCCGCCAGTGTGCGACTGATATAGTATACTAATTTTTCCTTGCCATCAGCATTTTGTTGTGCTAGGAGTGCCCCCAGTGCTGTTGGAGTAGCTGATATGTATAGTAGCAAAGGTTGATCTGGAACTGGTGGCATCAAAATTGGCGGATTCAAAAGATAATCTTTGAGCATCTGAAAAGCTTGTTGACAGTTATCATCCCATTGAAATTTGATATTTTTATGTAGCAGGTGTTGAAAAGGATTGCACTTATCTGCCAGTTGTGCTATGAATCTTCGAATGGACTGGAGTCTTCCTTGTAAGGATCGAAGTTGACTGATATTTCTGGGTGGCGGCATGTCCAAGATAGCCTTGACTTTTGTTGGATCGGCTTCGATTCCTCTTTTGGACACAATGAATCCTAGGAGCTTCCCGGAGGTTACTCCAAAGACACATTTCTTGGGATTTAATTTTACTTTGTATTTTTCCAATCGATCAAAGATGACTGACAGTATGTCCAGATGTGTATTTCTGTCTATTGATTTACCCAAGAGATCGTCAACATAATCTTCCACAGTTATGTGCATGAGATCATGAAAGATAGTGGTCATTGCTCTTTGATATGTAGCACCTGCATTTTTTAGCCCAAAGGGCATGACGTTCCAGCAGAAAGTTCCCCACGGACAAGTAAATTATGTTTTGTGTTGATCCTCGGGTGCGATTCTAATCTGATTGTAGCCAGAGAATCCGTCCATTAATGATAGCATTTCATGACCTGCTGTAAGATCAACAATCAAGTCAATGTTTGGTAATGGGAAGTCATCCTTTGGACAAGCTTTGTTGATGTCTCTGAAATCTGTGCAAATTCTAATGCTACGATCTGGTTTACTGACAGGTACTAAATTGGAGATCCATTCAGGATAATCAATTGGGCGTATGAATCCGACATCCAATAACTTCTCCAGCTCTGCTTTGACTAGTAATGCCACTTGTGGATGCATTTTTCTTAATTTCTATTTTACTGGTTTTGCCCCAGGTTTGACTGTCAGATGATGCATTACCAAATCCGGATCCAATCCAGGCATGTCAGTGTATGACCATGCAAAGTTGATTTGTCTTTCCTTAAAGAAGCTTATGAACTGTGACCTTTTGAACTCTGTCAATGATTTAGCCAGGAATATGTTGTGTGGAACCTCATCCGTACCAATGTTTGTCTTGATAGTCTCCTCTACCAGCATGGATGACTTTTCCTCATACGAAGCTGGGAGAATGTCGAGCCTTCCATCTTCAGGTGCCTCAGAGAGGTTTTCGCCCTCAGATACGTCCTTTCTTTTTACTTTTTTGGGATCAGATAGTGCCATAGTGTGGTTTTCACCATAAGATCCTTGATTTTCTCTTATTTTCACATTTTTGCGACTGGAAGGTCCGACACCCTCACCAAAATATGCCATGTTGTTGAGTTCTATAGTGTATCCTGCTTTATGGTTCCCAAGGGGAAGATCATCTCGTATGCCAAGATAGTCAATAACAGCTTCATCATTTTGAAATGTGTCAAACTGTGCTGGCCCTTCATAATCCCAGTCAATGAGTTGGTGGTGAACAAGGGAAAGGCCTTTAATGTTTTTGGAGTTTGTGGGGTTAAGAGTGAAGATGTGGTTATATTCGGGTATGTCGAGGTAATTATCAAGGTCATCGATGGCACCCTCCTCATCAGTCTCGATCACGAGCGAATCCAAATTATCATCACTAGTAGTGCATTTCAGAACAGGTGTTCTCATCCTATGTGATTTCAACCTAGAACCTTGAGACAAGGACTGTGTAGACTCCTCATGGGTTGTTTCTTGACCAACTCTAAATTTGTTATAAAATTCCTCCTCTTTTGTGGGTTTATTTGGCTCTCTGAATGTCTCGGTGAGCTCGTAGTCACTGGAAGACTTGTCGGAACCCCATTCCCATTCGTTGGAATCTGTGGAATAGCAATTCTCTTGTTGAATTTTGGCAGCTTTGATTTGTAAGGCTTCTTCTGTCCTTTTAGTATGGATCTTGGAAGTCAGAAAACCAAGTCCTTTCGAGCGTTCCCTTTTTACAGTCAATTCAGGTTGTAAGGGCTCCATAACGCCTTCTTTGCGTAACCCAAGAGGGCTTTTTCCATCATACCCAAATTTTTGTAGAATCTTGAAGCCTTTGCCATATTTCTCACAGGGTATATTGATCTATTTTTGTGTGTCATCTTCAATGTCTTTGTAGAGCATTTTGTATAAACTTTCCTCCTCCAGTTCGCCCCATCTTTGAAAGGTAGTAGGATCCCATTTGAATGCCATGATGGATATTTGCTTGTTAGGATGTGGTCTTCCGTATTCTTTTGGAGAGCTCATGACTTGTCGTAAATACATGGTCTGATTTAAAGTGTATTCTCCCATGCCTTTGTCCTGAAATTTGCCTTTAAGTTCACCTTGTTTTGATGTCGAAGGTTTCAATGACTCAGGATCAATGTATGTCGAAGAAGGAACAGCTTCGCGATTGCTGGGAATGATGGTCTCAGTATGTGATCTCAAGTTATTGCAATATATGAATGGATTAGGATCACCGTTAACTGTTACCTCGACTCCGTTGTGAGGAAACTTAATGCATTGATGATATGTCGATGGGATTGCCCTCATTTCATGAATCCAAGGACGTCCTAACAATATATTATAAGTGAGATCCAGATCTAGAACCTGACAAACCACATCCTTTGTGACTGGCCCAATTCTTAGAGGTAAGGTGACTGTGCCCTTGGATGAGCGTTCTTCATCATCATATGCCTTGATGGTGATTTGATTTGTTGAATTCACAGCTTTATCAGAATATCCCAATTGTTTAATGGTGCTCAATGTACAAATGTTTAGACCAGCTCCTCCATCTATCAGGACTCGCTTTATTCGATGTTTGTGTATGAAGGCTTCAATATGTAATGGTGCATTATGTGGCTGACTTATGGAGGCATCATCAGCTTCTGTGAATGTAAGGGAGTGTGGAATGGAAAGGTATCCCACCATGGCTTGAAACTGGTCCATGTTCAGATCAGTAGGAACGGCGGTGTCTCTTAAGATTGTGTCAAGAATAGCTTTATGAGCGGGGGATATGCATAAAAGCTCAACTATGGAGATGAGCGCGGGTGTCTTCCCTAACTGTTCCACAAGGTCATATTCAGGTTTGGTTGATGAAGAAGCGGTGTTTTTAGTTGAAGCTCCTGGCAAAGTAATTTTACCTCGATGGGTTGTAACGTGACATTCAGAGGTAGGTTCGGAAGAAGATCCAACACCTCTTAGGACAATCTTAGGTCGCTGAGGAAGATTCTCAGGGTTTTTGTTCTTGATGGTAATAGTAGAGATATGATTATCCATCGAGATATGATTGATAGTTGAATCATAGTTGTAAGGTGCTCTAGTATAGTTGGCTTGATCATCTGTGACTTTAGCTTTTCCATTATCGTGCTTTGGGAATGGTTCCTTAAACATCTCATGTTCTTGATTGGATGAGTGTCCCTCAATCTCAATGTCACCTCTATCAATGAGATCCTGTACGATGTTCTTCAGTCGATGACAATTTCCTATCTTATGACCCTTGCTCTTATGAAATTCACAATACTCATCATCATTCCACCAATTCGGCTTAACCTTTGGTTCATATGGAGGAAAATCTGGAACTGTGATTACCTTGTTTGCCACAAGCTTCTTGAAAACTGACTCAAGTGGTTCTCCCAATGGGGTGTACTTCCTTCGTGATCTGGGAGTAGTTTGAGTATTTACTTGATTGTTTGTAGAACTTGATCCTGAAAAGATGAATTTAGGTCGCACTGTGTTGGCATCAACAACACCATCATTGACTGTGTTCTTGTTTTTATTCCAAAATCTTGGCTTGTCTTTTCCTTTAAAGTCATCTTTGTTTTCCTTGAATATCTTAATGACTCCTTGTTCAATTAGGACCTTTTCTGTTGCTAAGCCTTTTTCAATGACATCCTTGAAGGTGGACAAACAAGCTTTCCTTAGATCATAGCCAATGTCCTTGTTAACGTTTTGGGTGAACATTTCTACCATTTGTTTTTGTGGAATCTCACAAGAGCATCTGCTGGCTAGATTTCTCCATCTTTGTAAAAATGATGCAAAAGATTCTCCCTCTTTTTGCTTGGTGTTGCACAAAGTAGTGACTGATATGTCTGTCTCTATATTATAGGAGAAATGTTGAATAAATGCTTCTGCTAGGTCACCCCATGACTTAATACCAGGTGGAAGTTGGGAGAACCATTCCATAGCTTGATCACCTAAGCTTTGTGGGAATAATCTCATCAAATATGTCTCTTCTGCTGCTACCTCAATGCAAGCTGTGAAAAACTGTCTTATGTGTGCCTTAGGATCCCCTTTTCCTCTATACTTGTCAAATTTAGGCGTCACAAAATGTGTAGGAAATGGAGGCATTGGAATGCTCTTGTCAAATGGATAAGGACATATGTCTCTCATTGTGTATGTTGGCTTCGGTGTATTTATGTCCTCCATTTTCTTTTGTAAGTCCTTGATTTGTTGTTCCAAATTGCTCTTAGGTGGAGATCAACTTCTTGGACCATATCCTATGTTTGAGGTACCCATTGGAGGAGGTGCATGTTGCATATATGGATGATATTGATCATACACATGTTCATATGGAGGAGGTCTGTAATGATGTTGCATATATGGGCCACTTGGTATAGATTCATGTTGAGGAACACCATATCTATTTTGTGCATGTATACCATATTCTACAGGCATGTCATGTTCCATTGTGTTGCCCCCAAATTTGACATGAGGTTTCCTTGTGTCCAAATTTTGAGCATGCCTTGGAATATCCCATTGCTTTGGTGGGTGATCCTTAGCATTGATATGTGATTGAGCATATTTTTCTCCATAAGACTTCCATAATGGTCTGCGAAGGTGAGTATCATATGTTTGACCATGTGTATGTGGGACCTCTGGTTTTTGAAGCAAAGCTGATGGTGATTCAGGTACCATGTGTGGTCCTCTATTTCCTCCACTATTAGGTCTCCTTTGATCCATATTGGAGTGCGGTTGTTGCAAAGGTCTATGTTCCATTATTTGAGACATGTCAAAATCATGAGGTATCTTGGCTCCACTTTGTGCCATCATGTGTAAGAAGTATTGTCTATCTCTCCTCATTATTTCCTCAACCAATCGATTGAAATGGGGATTCATAATGGATTCTTCCACATCTGCTGAATGTACTGAAAAGTTGTCCACATTGTCATTTCGTGTAGCATTGTTGTTTAGAGTGTCCATGTTCTCAACATTTGGATTATTTCTATAGACATCCATGTCAGGTAATGTAGTATAATCAGAATTGAAAAAGATCTCATTGTCATACTCATAAGAACTCATGTTTGCGGACACTTGAGCCTTTTTAGTTTCTCTCCTAGATTTTTGAAGACGGGTTTCAACCATGAACTAGGTATTGACCAAGATGTGTGAGACTAGATGAAAAATGGAAAGAGTATGGAAGACCAAGAGTTGAATGGAATGTAAATGAGTCTGAAGTGTACTTGCAATGTCTAAAGTGTAAGACCAAGTATGTATGTAGTAGAGTAGGTGTGACTTCCAAAGAGAGGATAGTTTCTCTTGATGAGGTAAGTTGACCTTGACTCTAAGTAGAACCAAATGAGACCCAAAGGTAAGAAACCTTGATGAGGGACCACTTAGCAAAGTGTTGTTGTATGTAGTGTGTTGACAAAGTATGATGAGGACAAGCAAGTGACCTTTTGACTCAAGTTTAGACAAATGTGAATGTAAAATGAGATGTGAAGCAATGATGGACTATGTGAGACCCAAAAGACAGGTTGATTGCTAATGAAACCTGAAGAAACAACCTAGGAAGCTCAAGTATTCCGAAACTAATTTCTTGTGTTTGCTGGACTGTGAAATTTTTCTTGCAATTTTGAACATAGACGTGCCTGTATACTGCACAGACGCGGTTTCCTGACCCAGACGCTACTCTGCCCTTTACAGACGCGCTTATGAGATTTTTCCTGTTTATGTTTGCTAGACTGAAATTTTTTTGCAATCTTGGACACAGACGCGACTGTATACTGCACAGACGTGATTATCTGACCCAGACGTGTTTCTATTCAACACAGACGCTGTTATAAATACAGACGCTATTCTGCACTTCACAGACGCGCCTAGACAACACAGACACGGTTAAAACAGACACAGACGCATTTCTATAAACTTTGTGCAATTTTTCCAATATGTGAAGTCATTTTTGTTGTGACCAAATCTGACTGTTTGACTGTTTTTCGTGACAAGAGGACACAATGTTGATGAGGACTCAATGTTTGCCAGTGTTTAGACTCCAAAATGACTCCAAGAAAAGTGTGTTGTTTGATGTAAAAATGTTTTGCTGTTTGGTGTTGAATGTTTGAATGTTTTAACATAAGTCAAGCACAATTCTTATGGCTGGCCAAGACAATAGTTGTTGATCCCACATGGGGTTTTACCCTCGAGGCTACGCTATTCAGAGCGGATACTTAGATGCTTGACCTCACTGGCTCCACCCTCGGCACTCACTTCTCGGGTCAGCCAAGCATCAGTCCCCATGAAAACTCCCCATGGCGAACTTTGTATCTCTACTAAGAACCGTATGTGTGTGGGCCGCTACCAGAGGTCCGACCTCCTGCCCCAACAACTAGAATGATTTGGGCCTCCAAAACAAAATGGTGCTAGTAAGGGCATCCGCTCGTGTGGCCATACATGTGGCACTTTTAGCTCTGTAAATACAGAAGGCTCCCAGCCGGTAGGGGTTACGCCCTACAAATGATCAAATAAATTTGATCAAACGGGTTTATGGGGAGACATAGTGTCGGTATGAACTAATCAGCACACGTTATTCATAGCTTTCACCATGAATACATTTGATTATAGTGGTTCGGATGAGGTGGGTTTTCCTCGCTACCACTTGGGTCGTTCTCTTCTCACTAGTAGTCCTAATGACCACACGGGAAGACAGGCCCTCTAAAGATTAAACAAAAAGAGCCTATTGCTCAAGACACAAAAGACAATGATTCAATTTTAGTGCACCAATGGAAGTGTTTGCTAGTCTATGAAAACAAGGCACACAATAAAAATCCAAAACCCTAGCCAAGGACCTGCAACAAAGAGTTGTTAGTAGTTTGGGTTGTTTGAAATAATCACCCCTTCCTGCAAACACACAAGTTAGGTAAATTTTAAAACCCAAAAGACTTTGTGAAAATAGGGGCCTTCAACCAAACGATTTAGCTTCCAAGGCAAGCTGCACTAATGTTAGCTAGATTTGAAAGTGTTAGTTCAAAAATAAACCAGATCTGAAACCCTAAATGCAAAAATCCAAAAACTGAATCACTAAAATTTTAAAATTTTGGAACGGTAAATACACAGACGCCGTTACCCTCAACACAAACGCGTCTGGAGCACACAGACGTGATTCTGTGATTCACAGACATGCTTAAAAGTCACAGATGCTCCTTTTAGACACAGACGCAGGTAGAAATAATACAGACGCGTTTCTGGAACACAGACGCGCCTCCCTGGAACCTGCAAAATGAAATATTGACAAAACACAGACGCGGATCCCGTTGTCGCAGACGCGCCTGAAAATCAAAAACGCGTTCTGAAAGTGCGCAGACGCGAAAATACCAAAAAATGCCCTCGAAAATGTCCGATCTGCAACTTCAAAAACACAAGATCTACAACAAGGAGGTTAAATGCAAAGGGACAAGTGTCCCACCGGGCGTGCCAAAATGTGTATGGTGAAAATGGATAACAATAATAACAATATTGAAAGGCTAAATGAATCCAACCACAAAACCCTAGCCTAACAATCAACAAAGATCCACCATAACATATGAAGATTACCTAAGACAATGCAAATCAAATGAAATCACAAAGATTATACCATCACATGTCCAATAGGGTTTTGATCTCCATGCTTCCTATCTCCATTGATCTTGCTTGATATATTTGCTCTCAGATTTTATATGCACAAGAGCTCAACAAAGAACGGAATGTGGTTGCAAGTAGGATCGTAGTGTAGTCAAGTCCTCCAAATTGTCGATTAGGATGATTGATTAGAATGCATAAAATGATTAGAATGATTAGGGTTTGATAATGAAGGAAGCATCTCCTTATATAGAAGACACTATATGAAATGGAGGGATAAGATTGAGAGGTGTAAAAGGAGGTCGGCTATGATTAGAGGGTAGGTAGAAGAAATAATAAAATAATGAGAGGGGTAGGTAGTGTATGAATTAAGAGATGAATGACATGTGTCAATGGGTAGAAAAGGCTAATGAATTAATTAAATAAATAAAGATTTATTTAATTAATAGAAGAAGTGGGATCAATTAAATAAATAAGAATATTTATTTAATTTAGGAAAATGATAATTTAAATAAATAAATGTATTTATTTAAATGAGAAATAAGGCTAGAAGAGGATAAATGAATTAATTAAATAAATAAAGATTTATTTAATTAATAGAAGAATTAAGCTTAGATAATTAAATAAATAAAATATTTATTTAATTAGACATGACAATTTTAGGTGTCTACATTACCAAACCACAGTTCATAAGGGGTCTTGCCGGTTTCTCCTTTGATATGAACTTTGTTGAATGTATAGACAGTAGTGCTAATTGCCTCTCTCCAGTACACATGTGGTGGATTTTCTTTTGATAACATACTTCTTGCTGCATCCAAGATAGTTCTATTTTTCCTTTCAACAACTCCATTCTGTTGTGGTGTCTGAGGTGCTGATAACTGTCTTTTGATTCCATTCACTTCACAGAATGTATTAAAGTCCTTAGATGTCAATTCTCCTCCTTGATTTGATCTTAAACATTTGATTTTCTTACCGGTTTCATTCTCAACCATTGCTTTGAATAGTTTGAACTTCCCAAGTGCTTCTGATTTTTCTCTGAGAAAAGTAACCCAAAACTTTCTAGAATAATCATCAATAATTAGCATGAAATATCTATCACCTTGTAAGCTTTTAGTTCTAGCTGGACCACATAAATTAGTGTGAATTAAATCAAGAGCATTATTGGATTTTTCTGGAATACTTTTGAAACTAGCTCTAACTTGATTTCCAAATTGACATTCCTTACAAATTGTGTTATGAGGTTTCACAATTTTAGGTAGATCTCTAACTGCCTTAGAAGTACTAATTTTTACCATGCAATCAAAGTTTACATGACATAGTCTCTTATGCCATAATCAACTTTCATCTATATGTGCATTTAAGCATGTCTTTTCACTGTTATTCAAATGAAAGATATTACCTCTAGTCTAATTACCAGTTGCAATTTCTAAACCAGTTGTATTCATGATTTTGCATTTTCCATTTTTAAATTGTAACTGAAAACCCTTCTCAACTAATTGACCAACACTTAAAAGATTATGCGTTAATCCTTCAACATAGTAGACATTGTCAGTGTTATGCTTATCATCAAGAGATATTGAACCCTTACCTTTGATTGAACAAGCTTTGTCATCTCCAAATCTTACTAAACCTCCATTGTATTCTTGAAAGTTCAAGAATTTACCTTTGTCTCCAGTCATGTGATGTGAGCATCCTGAGTCAATGATCCATTCATCCTTTGCTTCAACTTTAGCTACTAGGGCTTGTTCTACCGGTTGATCTTCTGTTATAGCAACAAAAACCCATCCATTGTCTACCGGATCCTCATCAGAATCATCAGTCACACCTTCATCAGCAATGTAACAAGATTTGTCTTTGTTCTTCTTAAATCTGTATATCTGATATTGAGGATTAGGCTTGTATGTTCTTCTAGCTTCTTCTCTTAGTCTAGCATGTCTATCAGGGCATCTCGAAGCCATATGACCAATTTTATTGCAGTTAAAACATTTAAAGGGTGCTTTACCTTCATACTTACTTCCAATAGGACCTTTTGGCATTTTTCTTGCAAATAGTGCTTCAAGTTCTTCAAGCTCTTCATTCTCCTTCCTGGTTTCTTCAAGTTCTCTTGCATAAAAGGCTTTATAGTCTGATTTGTCAAATGATGGAGCAGATGACGTTGATGCTTTAAAGGCTAAATTAGTTTTTATAGTAGCAACAGGACCAAATTCCTCAATTTCAAAAGCTGAAAGTTTTCCAATCAATGTATCCCTAGTCACTGATGTATTAGGCATTGTTCTCAACTCATTTATAGTAGTAACCTTCATTTTATATGCCGGTGGCAAACCTCTTAAGATTTTTGAAACAATTTCATCCTCACTCAAGGTTCCTCCACAACATTTAATATGCAAAACAATTTCATTTACTCTTTCCATAAAAGCAGAAATCCTTTCATCTTCTTCCATTTTCAGATGTTCATACCTAACTCAGAAGCTTTCAAGTTTGGCCATATTGACTATGGAATCTCCTTCATTTAGTGTTTCCAAATGATCCCAAATAGCTTTAGCAGTAGACCTATCTAATAATCCCATGATTTGTTGATCTGATAATGCGCTCAAAAGTGCTTCTCTTGCTTTGCAATCATTCTCTTCATATTTGGCTAAGGTAATTGGAGCAGTCTGACCAGCTATAGCAGTAGTATAACCATTCTTTGTAACTTCCCAGATGTCTATACCGATGCAATTCAGATGTGTCTCCATCCTGATCTTCCATATCCCATAGTTGGTTCCATCAAGTTTAGGACTGTCCTTCCTGAAGTAATTATTAGACATTGGAGACCCCGAAACCTGATTACGACACTGAAAACTGCATTTTTCAAGCACCCTGGCCTGAACCTCCTTGCACCCTGCTGTCCCGGGAGGTGGGACCAGAGCGCCCAGTGCCCTGGTCCCCCAGGACCAGAGCGCCCAGCGCCCTGGTCCCCCAGGACCATGGTGCCCAGCGCCTTGGTCCCTAGGCCTATTTTGGGCCCGGTCTCCTAAGGGGTCTCGGGTCTTTTTGTTGGCAATTGGGAAATTATCTTTCCTGGTCAGCCTAAGGTTGGGAAAGTCAGTCTATCAACCCTAAATGACAAGTATATAAACTACATTTTTCTCTCTCATTTGGCATGAAGAGGATATGTGTACAAAGCGTGGAAACTATACTCAAGCATTCAAGCATTCAAACATTCAAGCATTCATTCCAAGTCTCCATTCAAGGCTAAGTGTTGCATTCAAGACAAGGATTCAACCATTGAAGAGGAGATCACTTACTACATACTACATACAACATACTACAACAACATACAACATCTATACCTTCGCACATAAGGATACAAACATCCTTAGAACAAGGTATTAGTACTTGTTTTACAGTCATTTACATTTACAGCACTTGCTCATTTCTTGGTTAATTCCAAAACTGGGGTTTGACCTAAAGGCAAACCCCTAATCCCTAACCCCCCAATCATCTTCGCTTTTCTGTGTGTAGGTTGCAGGTACGCGGCTGAAATTGAAGATCTGGAATCCTTGTGCAGAGACGAACAGATCCCCCTTCGTTTCGCGGATTTTTCGGAGGACCGTGGCGCTCGGGCGCCATCGTCCCGACAACTTTTGCTCAAATTTGCAGGACAGCGCCGTATCGACATTTTACTGCTAATTCCAGGTCTGCAGCTTCATCCTATATCCCTATCTCAGTTTATAAGCGAATCTTTGTCACTTTCTATGCATTCCTAGCTTAATTCTTCTATGCACATTCTTTACAAAAGAGGGTAGCCTTGCTTTCTTAACCCTTGAAACACATTTAGCATCCAATCTTGCATTGTGTGGGATTGGATCTTGTGGGTTTCAACCCCTCTTTTGAATGTAAAGTCTCTCCCCTAAGTGAAAACCATCAACCCTAGTGAATCTCCCTTCTCTCTCCTTGGAGTTGGAAGAGGGGAGAGCAACTAGGGTTCGATCGCGATTTTCCGCTTTACATTTTGGTGAACCCGACGTGAACATCCTTTCTGATTATTCATAGTTAGATCTGAAAATTGGATTCCTTGATTACATTTCCATGTTTGATCTTTTGCAAAATTTTAGAGGTTAATTGCATAAAAACCCTAAATTTTCTTTTTAAGTAATTAAACTTGTGAAATGTTTAATTATTAATGCTTGTTTCAGATCTGCCCTTCTATTACAAATTATCAATTCATATTTGTGCTTTAATTTTGAAAATTAAGTGGTTAAGTGTCAAAACCCTAATTTTTGAAACCCTCTTGATTCAACCTTTGTCCGACAATTTCACTAATCAAAACATCTCCAAATCAGTTGTAACTTTGGATTCTGCAATAAAATCACAATATCTTTCATCCCTGAAAATTTGGAAAAAAGTTGCGAGGACCGTGTGCACTCCGAGCGCCATCGTCCCCGACATTTTTTCTGAAATTTCGGGAGCTAGATCTTACTGTATTTTTCTGCTAAAATCCAGAATTTTGGCTGATTTTATCAATTTTAACATCTTCAAAATTACAGTCAAAGTTGGTCTTGTGATTGCTTGGATTAAGGCTTCTAAACATTCAAAAATCATCGAAATTGAAATTTTGTGTCAAAATTGTGTTCTTACTGTCCTAAATCTGAAAAGTGTGTTTGCATTCATTCGAAATTTTAGTGCTTTATTCAAATTCTTACAATTTGTGACTTTTGAAATTAAGTGCTTAATTACAACAACTTTAATTTCCGCTTTCAAAATTGAATTTTGCGTGAAATTGAGTCAATTTTTAAATTTCAAAACTTGCATTGCTTTTGACATTCCCTCTAAAATCATAACATTCAAAATTTTAGTTTCCCTCTCTTTTTCAAAATTCAAATTTTTGCATTTTTCGACAATCTTGGTAGGGTTCAATTTCGAGATTGCAACTTTAATTTGGCCTATCTACAGATCGTAAAACCACTCAATTTTTTCAGATTAGCTCTAAAATCATCATACCTTTCATCCCTGCAAATTTCGAAAAAAGTTGCAAGGACCGTGTTGCACTCCGAGCGCCACGGTCCCGGGCATTTTTTCCGAAATTTCGGGAGACTGTCGTGATTGCATTTAACAGCTTAAATCCAAAAGATTGGCTGATTTTACTGAAAATTGCTACCTCTAAATTCAAAACTTTCTCTCTCTCTCTAGTGCATGAGTTTTACAACAATAAGCCCTACTTACACTATTCCCGTTAGACGAAGCCGTAGAATTAAGTCTTTCCAAGGTTTAACTACTGAGGAGATGGAACCTAATTTGAATAGCCTTTTTAACGAGGACATGGGTAATTCCTCTAATCCTCCTAATGATGAAGAAGCTCTCCATGAGGTTTCTGTAGAACAACTTTCAAAATTGGATAACCAATTTGACGATTTTCGACAGTGGATGTCTCAAGAATACCCCGATAGTCAAGCTCTTCCTTTAATTGAGGGTCTAAAACGTATGCTTCAAAGTGATAAGAATGGAATTGATATTTTGCGTGGTATTGCACACATTGTGGATTCGAATGTGATGCCTATGAAGAGTTGTGCTGAAAATTTGGGTTATACACAACCTCCTACTCAAGTCAATCATTCTATTCCTTTGATGACTTCTATTGCTAGCATACCTACCTTTACATCAAACACAATGGCTACTTCTACACAAGACATTCCTCCTGTGATCACCAGTCATGGGAGCAACCCTTCTTCTTCAATTAACCCTCTTCCTTCATTTAATCCGACTTCTTCATTCATTCCTTCAATGAGTGTCCCTATTATATCTCCACAAATGAACATGGCGCAAGGGGGCAATTCATTTAACCATTCCATTCCTCCTTGTAGTGTTCCTCCTGTCCAATCATCTCCTATGACTAACTATCATAGTGTCCCACCACCTTACTCTCTACCTTCTTTCAATAACATAACACCTCCATCACAATCTAACACATCTAACATGAATTCTTCGACTGAAGCGACCATTAACAATCTTGCACAAACTATCTCTTCTTTACAGCAACAAATTGCCTCTATGAATCAATCTAAGTTTAGTGTACCCACATTTGATGTTGCGAGTCCACTTTCTCTTGACATTTTTCGAGCTATCCCCCCTAAACATGTTGAAATCCCGCATTTGGAGCTTTATAATGGTAAAGGTGATCCTCTAACACATGTTAAGACCTTTCAAACAATCTGTACTGATTTTGCTTATGACCAAAGGTTGCTTGCAAAACTATTTACTAGAACATTAAGAGACAAAGCCCTACAATGGTATTGCTCGTTGCCTTCCTATTCTATTACTTCTTTCGAACAACTTGCAAATGCTTTCATTCAACAATTTCAAAACAATATAAGTCCTAAAGTTACTTTGATTGATTTAATGCATTGTAAACAAGGTGTTAAAGAAAAAGTGACTGATTTCATTGGTAGATATAAGCATTTGTATGCTCAAATTTCTTTTCCAGTGCTTGACAATGATATTCAAAGAATCTTTATTTCTAATTTACAAAAAGATATTCGAGACAAACTTCTGTTTTCTGAGTTTACTTCTTTCCAACAGTTGTGTGCAACTCTTCACAATTATCAACTGACTGTGAGTCAAATGGAACAATCACATCCTATGGCTCCGAGTGATAAGGGTGATAGCAGTCAACAACCATTTGGGAAGTTTAAACCGAACAGAGATTCCATCAAATTCAATGAAAACATCATCAACAACAATGTGAATGCAGCATCAGGTGTGCCTCCTATTTCTAAATTTTTCAAGAAAGAAAGAAAGTATACTCCTTTGAATGAATCATTGCATAGTATTATGAATAAATTATTGGAACAAAATGTGCTTACTCTTCCTCCTATAAGACAAATTGATCCTGCAAAGATTACTTCACCTTATTTTGATAACAAAGCTTTTTGTCAATTTCATCGTCAGCCTGGGCATGATACTGAAAAATGTTTTTCTTTAAAGGGTAAAATTCAAGATTTGATTGATAATAATACTATTTCTATTTCTGGAGTGAATGATAAAGGCAATACATCTGTAGCTCCTCCTCATCAAAATCTTCAGATTTTCACTGATCCATTACCTTCTCATACCTCTAACGCAATTGAGGCTAATGATTCCTCTCTCTCATCTGATGGTCTTGTGTCTATGACTCCGAATGTGATTAACTTTGTAGAGCAGCAAGAAAACCCTAAAGAACCTTCCATCACATTTGATTCCAGTGAAACCATTAGGGCACCTGATGGTCCTTTATACATAGTTGTAAAAGTCAAAAACACACCTTGCCGTGGAGTGCTTATTGATCCCTCGTGCATGGTTAATGTCATTTCTGAAGAATTTCTTTTTACTTTGCAATTGAATCAAGTGATCTATGATAAAATAGATGTGATTGTGAAATTATTTGATGCATTTTCTTCTCCTACAATTGGTTCTATTACATTACCTATTGAAGTTCATAACAAATCCCTTGATGTGAACTTTGCTATTATTCCATCTTCCGAACAATTTCATGTGAAGCTTGGCTATCCTTGGCTATCTTCCATGAAAGCTATTGCTTCTCCTATTCATAAGTGTTTGAAATTTCCCCATAATGGTGAAGTTGTTACTGTCAATCATAGTCTCTTTAAACCAACTAAAAGAACTTCTAGCGTTCCTATTGATTACTTTTGGCCTAAACAATTCCAATCTCTTCCTCCGCGAAGTGATCATCTTTTCAAATCTTATCAAAAGTGGAAAACAGATATGATCCTATCTCTAAGTGAACCTAGAACACCTAAACTTGATATTCCTATCATTCTTGAGAAGGAAGTTCTTCCTTTGAAAGATAAAACTAATGTCTTTCCTCAAGAAGATTCCCAACCCATTCCCATGGATGTGACTATGTCTATGCCTAATAAACTTCCTAAGAGTAGACCTATACCTCCTCGTCATGATGGACTTGGTCTTCTTCCCAAACCAAAAATTCCTCCTTTATATGGAGCAGTTCCTCCTCCTTCCTTTTATAGAGAAAAGAGACCTTCCTCTTCTCCTATTATCCAGCCTAAGAGACCACAACCTAAACACCCAAGTGATAAGGATGAGAACATCCCTCCTCCTCAATCTTCTCAACTTCCTACTAAGACTAGACGAAATCGTTCTGCATGTGAACGCCGACGAAAGCATTGTCTTAGGGCTCAAGCAGCTGCTTCTCAAACTTTACAATCTCCAAAAACACCTTCAACAAGCATTATTCCATTTTCTCCTCAGCCGGACATTGAGCCTAAATCTCCTAAACATAAGATGCATGATGGTCTTGATCCTGTGCGAGTTAAAGATCCTATTTTTATAAATCTTGATGATGATATAGATGAAAATGTTATTCATGATGAAAATATTACTTCTCTTGCTTCTGATAGTGAATATGAACTTGTTGATATTGGTAACCATTTATCTAATGAATTTTCTAAAGCGCTTATCCTAGCTCCTAGACAAGAACACCGCGGCTTGGGATATGAACATAGCCCTTGTTTGGATCTTGTGATAGCTCCATCTGCTGTGTTGGATGTTCCTCCTCTAGCGTGTTCCCTGCCTTCCCAAAACATTGATCAGCAAGATCGGGGGGTAGATGACGTGCTAGACTAGTTACATTAGCATAGCAGATTCTCTCCTCCTCTCTTGTGTTACTTCTTCTATATGTTATTCTCATTCTTCTATTTGTTGTCCTTAGTGTTGTCTACTTGAGGACGATGCAAAGCATTGAGATCTCTCTCGATCTCTCTCATGTTGACTCAAAAGACACATGTGTTCCCTTCTTCTAGGTGACCTTCCTTGATTGGGGAATGAAGAACAATTATGCATACATACATATGATATACATGAATTATCATACAACATACTGACCCCGAGGAAAGCGAAGTCACCTCGTGCTTTGTGTTTTGTGTCTATTATCCTTGGGTTTATCTCACACTTGGGGGCTAAATCCCTGTGATAACGTGCTCCTCTCCATTTTTCATTTTCTTATATGTATCACTACCTTAAAGAAATCACCCCCGGTGAGGCGTGTGCGATCGCTTTAACGTAGGGGGGCATACATCCCGTCCATATCTTTTCAAGATACTTGAAAATTTCTTGGCAAATTTAGCCTTGCCTTGAAAATTTTTGATATCTTTCTTGCATGACTCATAGTGAGGGAACCTTACTACTGACAGTCATGGTTCTCCCTCGTGATCTTCCCTTTTACTTTGTCAATCGAAGTCGTAAGATCTTTAGTCCACTGGGGGCTTGGTGTGTCTTGCCTCCTTGACGTGGTGAAAGTCTTTCAATGTTGTTTCCTTGTACTTTACCGGAAGTATGAGCATACATACTCCCGCTAAAGTGGGGGCTAAATGTAGCGTCCTAAAATTGCGACACTTGCAATTTCGACTGCATTTTGGTCTTCATGATGGCGACGCAACACGCAACCTGAATGGAGACCCCGAAACCTGATTACGACACTGAAAACTGCATTTTTCAAGCACCCTGGCCTGAACCTCCTTGCACCCTGCTGTCCCGGGAGGTGGGACCAGAGCGCCCAGTGCCCTGGTCCCCCAGGACCAGAGCGCCCAGCGCCCTGGTCCCCCAGGACCATGGTGCCCAGCGCCTTGGTCCCTAGGCCTATTTTGGGCCCGGTCTCCTAAGGGGTCTCGGGTCTTTTTGTTGGCAATTGGGAAATTATCTTTCCTGGTCAGCCTAAGGTTGGGAAAGTCAGTCTATCAACCCTAAATGACAAGTATATAAACTACATTTTTCTCTCTCATTTGGCATGAAGAGGATATGTGTACAAAGCGTGGAAACTATACTCAAGCATTCAAGCATTCAAACATTCAAGCATTCATTCCAAGTCTCCATTCAAGGCTAAGTGTTGCATTCAAGACAAGGATTCAACCATTGAAGAGGAGATCACTTACTACATACTACATACAACATACTACAACAACATACAACATCTATACCTTCGCACATAAGGATACAAACATCCTTAGAACAAGGTATTAGTACTTGTTTTACAGTCATTTACATTTACAGCACTTGCTCATTTCTTGGTTAATTCCAAAACCGGGGTTTGACCTAAAGGCAAACCCCTAATCCCTAACCCCCCAATCATCTTCGCTTTTCTGTGTGTAGGTTGCAGGTACGCGGCTGAAATTGAAGATCTGGAATCCTTGTGCAGAGACGAACAGATCCCCCTTCGTTTCGCGGATTTTTCGGAGGACCGTGGCGCTCGGGCGCCATCGTCCCGACAACTTTTGCTCAAATTTGCAGGACAGTGCCGTATCGACATTTTACTGCTAATTCCAGGTCCGCAGCTTCATCCTATATCCCTATCTCAGTTTATAAGCGAATCTTTGTCACTTTCTATGCATTCCTAGCTTAATTCTTCTATGCACATTCTTTACAAAAGAGGGTAGCCTTGCTTTCTTAACCCTTGAAACACATTTAGCATCCAATCTTGCATTGTGTGGGATTGGATCTTGTGGGTTTCAACCCCTCTTTTGAATGTAAAGTCTCTCCCCTAAGTGAAAACCATCAACCCTAGTGAATCTCCCTTCTCTCTCCTTGGAGTTGGAAGAGGGGAGAGCAACTAGGGTTCGATCGCGATTTTTCGCTTTACAGATAGTAAGTGTACAAAAAGGGGTCTGCACATGTAGAAAGGCCAATAGCCTAGAGCTTACTGCTCAATGACAAATGGGAGTCACACTGACTACAGTTGGATGGTTAAATCCAATAAGAATGTACTGCACAAAATAACATCTTCATATGCTAGATTTAGTACTGGTGTAATGCTGATATGCTTCTACAAAAACCTATCTTCACCTTCAAATGATGTCTTCGTGTATACCTTTACTTAATCTCGCATATACCTTCACACAATTATTTTTCGCATTTCACACTTGATCTTACAAACAAGATCTTACATTTATTCCATACCCTAAGACCAATTTATTAGGTCGGCTCTATAAGATATTACAATAAAACATTTTACATACAATATAATATCTGATGCAATAACCAATTAAACATGTTGGCTGAATGCATTTACATCAATAATAAATCATCTCCATAGTGTGCCATGCTGATCTGGAAAAGATAAACCTACCGGTGTAACCCTAGATAACCCTGGACCTATTTGCTGGTAAAAGAAAATATGTAAATATGAATATACCAATGATCAATCCTTAAAAAAAAAGTGTCCATATGATGTTTTCAATATTACCAAGTGTCTTCCATATCATTCCAGGTACCGGTGAACATTATATCCTACCGGTGAACCATATACCAGTAACAGTTGCACAGTTTACTTGCTTGCCGGTGAATATTACTGGTTCTCCAAAGTGCTTGTTTTCAGTAGGTGTTGACATCAATGACAAAACCATACCAAAATACCAATGCTATACTAATGTTGACTGGGTAGGAAACATTGATGATAGGAAAAGCACAAGCAGTGGAGCTTTCTTTTTGGGAGACAGGCTAGTAAGTTGGCTTAGCAAGAAATAAGGATGCATTTCACAGTCAACAACTAAAGCTGAATATGTTGCAGTAGCATTGAATTGTACCAATATTGCATGGATCAAACAACTGTTGGAAGGTATGAATGAGGAAGTTACCGAGCCAGTAACTATATTCTATGATAATACTAGCGCCATTAACATTTCAAAGAATCTAGTAATGCACTCTAAGACAAAGCATATCTCTATAAAGTATCATTATCTCAGAGAAGAAAGTTGTGCTAGAATATATTAGCTCAAAGGAACAAATAGCAGATATTTTCACAAAGCCATTGCCAAGGGACACTTTTGAGTA